>NW_026527233.1:0-135705 GCF_022682495.2 Desmodus rotundus | reverse complement strand
AGTCGGCAGCACCGCCCCCGTCGGTGCTCTGAGCTCTCTGATTGGTCTCCGGTCCACAGCGCGGCGTCCAGTGGCTGTGGCGGGCCGTCTGTCCGCGGCATCAGGCTAGTGCGGCCCGCTCCGAGGGGGCCACGTGGGACTGGAGCCGGAGGGCAGGGGTCTGGCTTCCCGGGTCTCTCACCCGGCACGGAGTCGGGTGGGGCGGTGCAGACCCCAGGCTCCTGCTCCCTTCCCCGGATCCGGGAGGCACCGAGGGCCGTATCCTGCTGCAGAGACTTCGAGAGGGTGTCTGACTCCGGGAGGGGAAACTTGAGATGACATCTCGGCCCGGCGCGGAGTTTCCAGCGCGGAGACAGCTTGAACCCTAAGGCCGTAGAAATAGGAGCGAGCGGCTACATTGTCCGGCGAAGAAATACGTTGTTGCGCAGGAGCGAGAGCAGATGTATCTCTCTTCGCGTCTCCCAGTTTGGCTCCCTGTTGGACTTGAGCGGAGTGTGTATTTTGTCGGGGGGCGCAATGGGCGCATTTACTTGAAAAGGACCATCATTGCCCTGCATCTTAAGTTTGATTTAGCCTTTTCCCCTTAGACTCTCGGAGCCATGAGCATATGGCTGCGGAATAAGAAACAGTTCTTTTCTAAACGAGTTTCTAAATTTACCAGCGGTGTCCCGGAAGAGGCCAACACATGCATATTCAGCACCAGAAAAGAGTGGCACGCAGGTTTTTATTTTTTGACGAACTGGGTCTTGCTCCTCTAAAGGTGGGCGGGAATGTGCTTTCTGTTTTTATGGAAATGTCAAGGAACTTATCAGAATCACATTAAGCATGCGAATTACCAAGTATTAAATGCTAATTGCTCTGCAAGCTTGTGCTTTGCATGCCAAGGAGGGGAGATGAGACTGGTGTAACCTACTGGTGACATGATGACAGGGATGTTTTTTCACGGGAGGTGTTTTGCAGCCTCCATTTGGAGGTAGAAAGCATGCTCCCTGTCTATTAACCCCAAATGAATAACAACAGTGTTTTTCTGTTAGTGAAAGCCTCAAGCCTCACAGCAACAATGTGCCCTGGATGGCTTGAAACTCTTTTTAAAGGGGAAGTGAATCAAGATTGCTAACAGATAGCTCCCTTGGAACTGTTACTGGACCTGGGGTCACACTCAAAGGATCACACAACAGATAAGATACAATCAACCAATGTATCCAGTTACAACAGGCTTCATTGGCTCTAGCCCTGTACTTGGGTGTTCACACCACAGCCTGTACTTCCAACATTAAGACATTTATGCCTCTGACTTGTGATCGCCCGTTCAGTTCTCTCTACCCCGAGCCAGACTGTAAGCTCCTGTGACGCGGGATAGTGTGTGTAGCTGGCAGCACTGGGTCAGCACAGAGACTGAGTGGAAGTGGGAAGCCCGAACCCCAGTCCAGGCACCTTATGGAATCAGCTGACTTGGCTTTCTTTTAGGTGCTGCACAGCAGAGCCCAGACAGGGGGCCTGGCATTGCTGGGACACAGCACAGGGGGACGGTGGAGGATCACGTCCATCCCATTCCTCCTGCAAGATGAACAAAACCGTTCCAGCATGTATACCCTCAGATGAGAAGGACCAACCATGACACCCTCTGCCCTCCTGTAGGGGGGATAAAACTGTCAGCTCTCCTCAAGCATGGAGAGCAAATAGGACTTCTAGGCCAGTGTGCATAGATAACAGTGCAAATTTTCCACACGCTGGAACACAAAATCCCTGAATAAATTACAGGGGAAAAAGTCCCCAGAAGTACAGGACCACAAGCCCAGAAATGTCACCCAACTTCAGGTCACAAGGAGGAAAGCTAGTTTTGCCAGAAATTGCCATAGTGACACTGCCCAGTGAAATTCACAACCAACATGGAGAATTGGGCTGGAGAAAACCAGGGTAGACCTCAGGCTGTTTCCACAAATCTAGACCAACGGGCATCAAGAATTCAGTTCAAAGTGTTACTGTCTAGTGGGTCGACTACCTCAGTTCCTAAAGGTGGACAGTTTACAAAAGGGGCAGCGGGGAAAGCTGGGCACGTGGCTACAGCCAAGGCAATGGTTTCAGTGGGGCTGCCACGCGGCGTGTTGTGCCTGTCACTGGAGAGGACTTTTTGGCAGTTAGCACTTGAGAGTCACTTTTTAAGCTTTGTGTTCAGCCAGGCAGACCATGGTAGTTATGAGTGGGATGATGCTGCGGGGGTACTTGGTTGGAAATACCCATGGCAAGCTGCCCCAGGCACCACAAACAGCGGCCAGCAAAGGGCCCCTACTGCTCATAAATGCTCTCCACCTCCAACCTCCAGAGCCCTGCCAGATCCCTCTTCCCAGAGTGCAGGCCCGGGCACGGCCTCCGTGGTTCAGAGTCACTGAGCAGTTCCCCACTAACCTCTCCCAACCTGCCACCCGGTCCTTAGCAATCCAAGTACCTGCCCCCCTCACTTCTCCAGATGCCCCCAGGCCTGTGTCTTTGTCCCGTGGCGCAGCACTCCTGGAGTTTAGGGTTCCATGGACCAGGAAAATTTCAAAAACTCATTTGGGGACTGACATCGGGTTGCCAACTTTTTCTTTTGCAAGAAAGGACACTTAAAAAGACCTCAACCCCTGCCAGAAGGAGAAGAGGAAGAACAAAAAATTGAAAACTTATTTGAACAAATAATGGAGAACTTCCCCGATCTGGCAAAGGAAATAGACTTCCGGGAAGTCCAGGAAGCTCAGAGAGTCCCAAAGAAGCTGGACCCAAGGAGGAACACAACAAGACACATCATAATTACATTACCCAAGATTAAACGCAAGGACCTACGTCCAAGATTACTGTATCCAGCAAAGCTATCATTTAGAATGGAAGGGAGGATAAAGTGCTTCTCAGATAAGGTCAAGTTGAAGAGGCTCATCATCACCAAGCCCTTATTATATGAAATGTTAAAGGGAGTTACCTAAGAAAAAGATCAAAAATAGGAACAGTAAAAATGACAGCAAACTCACAGTTATTAATGACCACACATAAAACAAAAACGAGAGCAAACTAGGCAAACAACTAGAACATGAGGGTTGTCAATAAGGGAGTGGGAGGGGGAGAGGGGGGTAAAGGTACAGAGAATAAGTAGCATAGATGATAGGTGGAAAATAGACAGGGGGAGGGTAAAAATAGTGTAGGAAATGTAGAAGCCAAAGAACTTATAAGTATGACCCATGGACATGAACTATGGGGGGGGAATGTGGGAGGGAGGGGGGTGGGCAGGATGGACTGGAGTGGGGGGGGGAAAATGGGACAACTGTAATAGCATAATCAATAAATATATTAAAAAAAAAAAAAAAAAAGACCTCAACCCCTGTCTATGGCCCCCCTCTTTTTATTAAAGGTAAACAAACACTGATGAAAAACTAGGAAGGATAATTTCTAAATAAAGGACCAGCATCATTTTGCCTCTAGGAAACTTAACGCATTTCTTCCTTTCACCCCGGCATCTGCGGGACTCCCACTGTGCTCGCCTGTGAGCGAGGTCTGGGGCGCACAGCTCGCTGACAATAGGGGTTCTGGACTTGGGCTCCTGTAGGAACCCCCGGAGAGGTCCCTGCTTGCTCAGTCCAGGTGCCTGGGTTCCCCCTGACTCTGCTTGGCAGGTCTGGGGGAGAGCCTGGGCCTCTGCCTTCTAACCAGCTCCCCGCTGGTGTCTCTCAGGGCCTGAGTAGCACTGATGGCAAAGGTTCTTGGGCCTTCCCTTACCCTCCAAGGTCTAGCTCAGCGCGCCTTTCATGAGACCTCCTTGGGCCATCTACACTAGGAAATCACTTCTCACTTTTAAAAGTTCCCCTCTGACCACTTTCGACAGCAGAGGCTCTGCCATTTTGGGGAAGACTTCCCGTGCTTCAGCGGACGTGGTTTCCAAACTCTATGACAGAACTCTGTGATTTTAGCTGGGCACGTGGGTGCTGAACATCCCAGTATCCTTGCCCTGGCTGTGTGACTAAGCTCTGGCCGGTGGGAAGCGGAAACAGGCAGTATCCTTTTAAAGGGAGGCTGGGTGCTCCTTCCCCCATTCCTTGTAGTAGACTGGAAAGGGGATGTGGTGGACTCGGCCTGTGAGGCGACAAGATGGGAGCCAGAGGCTGAGGACCACCAATCGCCACACTAGCTCTGCACCGACTATACTTACAGAAGAGAGGGGGGAAGGCATCTCTTTGGCTCAGCCCCTGGTAGTCTGGCCTTCCCGTCAGTCTCGGCCATTCCCGTCCCGGCTGCTACAGAGCCCAGCGCACTCTGGGACAGGGCTGCACCCCCGAGGCAGAGTGCTACCTGATTTGGCCCCATGGCCCACAGGGTATGGCAGGCAGCCTTCTCAATAATTTGTGGGAAAGATTCCAAGAAAATAGGTCCCTTGTTTAATTATTTGTGAAAACAAGAAGAATGGTATTATTCTGTTTTGGGTTTATTTTGACTTAATAGGCCACCTCAGGATGAAAATCAAATGGAATTCTAAAGCCATAGCCAGAGACTGAATCACAAATTTATACAAGTTTCATGCTGCATTACTTAAAAAAGTACAACAATGGTAACCTCTATGTTTAATAATGGGGGTTAGCTAAAATCCATTTTAGAATGAGAAACAATCTTTAAAGGTAAAAAACAGTAGAAACAGAAATCCAAGTTTGTAGATTACATACGTGAGGCCTGTCTGGGAAAGTCCAGCCATTGTTAATAAGACGTGAATGGTTCGCGTGACATCGATGTGACCTGGCAGCCAAGGAGAGCGGACTGGAGTGCGCGCGTGTGAACGATGACGACCTCGCTGTGCTAGTCAGGGGGGGCAGTAGATGCTGCTGAGTGAGCGTGTGCACTGTGTGGCTGTCGCATTCAAAATGAGTGGGTAGAGCAATGAATCTGCACCAAATTTTGCGTTAAGCTTCAACATTCCTCCGAGGAAACTGTTTGGATGACTCAGAAGGCCACAGCTCTGGGCAACTGGTGATTGGCAGCTTCATCACAACATGCCCGCTCACGCATCACGTCTTGTGCAGAGTGTTTTGGCGAGACGTCAGATCACCCAGGTGACTCAGCCCCTCTACAGCCCAGATTTGGTGCCCTGTGACTTCTGGCTTTTCCCAAAACTAAAATCGGCTTTAAAAGGGAAGAGATTTCAGACCACCAATGAGATTCAGGGAAATACGACAGGGCAGCTGATGACGACTAGAACTCCGTGAGGTCCCAGGGTGCCTCCTTTGAAGGGGACTGAGGCGTCATTACTCTGTGTACAATCTTTCTTGATTCTTGTATCTTCAATAAATGGCTTTTTCGTATCACATGGCTGGATAGTTTCTGGACAGACCTCGAGTGCACGCGCGCGCGCGCGCACACACACACACACACACAGAGCCCTGGCTGGTGTGACTCAGTGGACTGAGTGCAGGCCTGCCAACTGAAAGATCACTGGTTCGATTCCCAGCGAGGGCACATGCCTGGGTTGTGGGCCAGGTCACCGGCTGGGAGTGTGCCAGAGGCAACCGATTGATGCTTGTCTTGCACATCGATGTTTCTCTCCCCACCTTTCCCTCTCTCTAAAAATAAAGTCTCAAAAATATATATACACACATTATATATACATATAATGAACGTGTTATGATTTTATAAAAGAGAAGAGAAGAGGAAGGACAGGGAGGCCCTCCAGGAGCAGCAGTGGCTCTAACAGCGGCACAGGCCTCCTCCCCACGGCATTCGGACTGCGCGGCCTCCGCCTCCTTGTCTGGAAGAGCGAAGGAGGGAAAATGGCCCCTGGGACCTTCCTGACAGGGAGTCAGCTGGGCCTCATGCTCCCTGCCTTGTGCATGCCGCGCTTTCCTGAACCACGGGAGACTCCCCGGCATTGCCCCTGGGGGCGGTTCCGGTCTCTCTGAGGTCTCACTCGCCCACAGACAGCCGAGGGTGGCGATCTGAACAGGACAGGGTCTGTCCTTCCCTGCCAGCATTGTGGTGGCAGCAAAAGAAGAGTCAGGAACCAGCTTTTTTCCAGTAAGAATTATTTTTAATGGTTTAAAAATGAGTCTGTACAAAACCAACACCACCAGTCTTCCAGTCCACTGGGGGGTCCCAAGGGTCTCTTCCAACACTATCTCTTAGGCCAGTTGTGCCTGAAACCCCTGAAGAGAGAGTATGGAAACAAAAGTTACTTCTTCCACTTTGGCTGGATGTTTGTTCTCAGCTGGTTTATAAACTGTTGCAGACCCTACTGATGCAGAATTGTGGAAGAAAGGTTTGTTTGGGGTCCTGGAGAACTGCAGGCAGCAATGCATCCCCCCACCCCAGAGAGTGTGGGCTGGGGAGGCGCTCTGAGGCCCAGCAAGGGCTGGCTGAGCTGACCAAGATCAGGCAGGTCCCTCCTCATCACGCCACACCCTAGGGTTGGGCCCTCTAACCTCAGGGTCTGCTCTAAGGAGTAGGATTTCATTGCTTTTAAATAAAATATTCAACAGAGATAACCCATGCTGTTTGCATACTGACTTTTATCTCAGTGCTCAGGAACAGGCTTATCTAGGTAAGCTGCAATCCGATTTGCTCTGAGGTGGCCCTGGGAAACTGGCAGTAGGTGGAGGGGGTTAAAAGGACTGGACTGTGGGTCCTAGGATGCAGTGGCATCCCCTCTGCCCATCTCCTTTTCCCCAAGTCAAAGAAAGGGAGGGATTTGGTCCCGAGAGGCTCTCTCGGCATCTTTCCTGTTGAGGCATCTGAGCCCTCTACCACGTACCTGTCTGACTTTCCAGTTGGAAAGGACATGCTTTTGTTTCCCATCGACTGTTTAAGTTTCTTGGCTGCAAGACATTTCTGAAAAGAAGCACAGAAGATAAGATCCTGGCACCACTGGCAACTGGGCCCTTCCGGGGGTTTCCGAAGGCCAGGCGATGGGATGAGCTCCCGAAGGCACTGGAGGGCCCCACACGGGCCTCCCGCTCTGCACGTCAAACCTTCAGCCCCGTTTGGCACCGACTAGCACCACCACCCACTCGGGGCGAATGCAGGCTTGTGCAGGCACCAGGAGTGTTCTGGCCTGCAGCGGTGATTCCCATGGGAGCCAACACAGAAAAACACCCTTTAACACCACGCACCATCCTTTACAGTCTCTTAAAACTTTTTTAATTGCTGGAATAGTTGGTGGGTATTGTCTGTGCTTGGGAAGAAATGAGGTCAGGGCAAAGACACGCAAAGGGTTCCCAGTGACCCGTCTTCCCAGCAATGGAAGAGGTCAGAAAACAAGCGCCACGCACATGCTCGAATTCTCAAGTAGATGTCTTACCTTGCCAGACTGGGCCTGCTTATTTGGATCAAACTGGGAAGAAGGCTTGGATTTGCTGTTTCCTGAAAGGTAGGAGAGTGACCGTGTAAATGAGGTCAAACACACCATGGGCTCATTCCCGGGCTGGGCTCAAACATCCTTGGAAGTGCAGGCCGCCAATTTGCTGCCCTTTGTGACGATGGCAATTCCCACATCACGCTCCCAGTAGCTCAGTGCAGCTGCACGACCAGGCTCACAGACCCTTCTCAGGAGTGAGGGCGGCAGCTAATGTGCTGGCCACGTTTACATCAAGGAAATCCACTCTGGCCTCTGTGCCGGGCACCACCACTGCCAGTCACTTGGGCTGAGGGGACAGCCCTGCAGAAGCCTGTGTGGAATGCCCTGTCCTGCCTTCTCCCTCTTCAAAGGAATGTGCCGGCAAGGAGGGCGACAGAGTCAGAAATGCCACATAAAGCAGATGGGCTCTCACCGGCTGAGGAACCAACCAGAGCTTTATCTCATGGGAACCAGGTTTTTTCTAACTTAAAAAAAAAAAAAAAAAAGATTTTATTTATTTTTTTAGAGGGGAAAGGAGGGGGGAAGAGAGGAAGAGAAACATCAATGTGAGAAAGAAGCCCTGATCCACTGCCTTGGGGACTGAGTCCACAACCCCAGTTGGGGATCGTGCCCTGACGGGGATCAAACCAGCGACAGTTCGCTGTTGCGGAAGGAAGCCCTACTGAGCCACACAGGTCAGGGCAGCTTCATTCAACAAGTAAGATCATTGCTGTGTGTGTGAGAGAGCGAGTGTTTTTGGACACGCACTGTTGTGAGGAAGGGTGATGCCACGTTAGCAGGGACACCTGCTGGCTAAACCACTCTAGTGGCAGGAGGGCGGCGGCGGTGGGCGGGACTTTCCGTCCAGTCACTGCTGGTTCCCACTAGGGACTGCTCCACTCACTAGTTCTGGGTCGGTGTGAGGCCTGGGTAGGGCTCAGCCAGTGCCTGAGTTGAGCTCTTTCTTTACCTAGCACGGACAGACCTTCCTTCCAGGGCACCAGATCTGGCCTCACCAGCAAAAGCCTTGAAGTCCGACTTGCTGTAGTCGTACGGCGTAAACTCTTTTTCTGGTGCATCTGGGTCCTTCAGCTTCTTGGAGATTTTGAGTCGTTTCTTCTCTTGTTTCTGCTCTGCGGTCCTTGGGTCACTTGCTGCTCGCTCTCTCTTCTTGGCAGCGTTTTCTAGCTGTAGGTGGCACACGCCCACGGGAAGGAAGTGTGGAAGTATGTGAGAGGAGGTAAGCCCACGGGCCTCTGCCGTGAGCACAGTGCAGGGATCAGTGCCTCCCGTGCTGTGAAGGTGGGTTCAGTGATGGGGAGACGGGGGCCAGCTGGAGTCTGCGTGGATGCTGACACCAGGTCATTTAAGGCAGAGGTCAGCCTTCCAGCGCACTCCAGAGTGAGGGAGAGAGTTTACTAGGGCCGAGAGCGCCGTCCACCTCAATGCCTGCCCGCTGCTGGTCAGGTGGTGCGGTCTGTTTACTTAAACACAGCGTTGGAGGCCATCTCAGAGGAGTTACAATATAAACGTTTTCGAGGGACAGCGAGGCAGGCACTAACTGGCAGGCAAAATGAATGGGAGAGACAAAAGCACTGAATTCAAAGCATGGGGAGCTCTCCTGATGTTTGGGGGCAACCCTGACAATGACCAGGGGCGCCTCATGTCTCAAAAGGAAAAGCAGAAGAGCCAGCACGTACAGCAGCCTGCCGTCGGACGGACACAGCCTGCTCCGCTGTCGCTTTGAATTCTGCGACGGCCTGGTCCCGGGCAGCTGCAAGAGAGAGAACTGTCGGCGGGGCTACGGACGACCCGCCCACCGTGCTTCCCATGGAGGCTGCCCCCCAGCTGCTCAGCCTCCTTGGCCAGTCCCACCTCCCTCCATGGTCTCTGACCGACGGCCACCCCTCTCTCAATCTGGCGATGACGCCGCCCTCAGACCTGCTCCTCTCCCAGGAACCCAAACCACCACCAACCACCAACGGCCTGTCTCACAAGGACACTTAACAGGAATCGCAGCCACAGCATGTCAAGGATAAGAAACAAAACCTCTTCGGCATCGCACAGGATCCCTCTGTCATCTCATCCTCTCACCCCGTCTTTCTAGAGCCCAGGACAAAACCCTCGTGCACCCCTAGTTCCTTCCTTTCCTTCGCATACCACATCAGACTCATCACCAAACGCTGTCGACTCTACCACAGGAACACCCAGTTCTGATAACATCCACCGCTTCCTCGCTGCCACGCTGTCCAGCCAGCATCCCCTCTCACCTCAGTGACTGCCATGCCCCCTACAGGGCTCCCATCCTTGCCTTCTACACTCTGCTCTCAACACAGCAGCCAGAGCGACCTTCCTAAAGCGCATGACCGTTCACGGCCTGCCTCCGATCACAGCCCTCCCAGGCTGCCCCATTCGCCTGCCGTGCCCACCAGAGTCCTCGCCTGGGGCCCTGCTGCTCTCCTTCCTCACCCCCTGCCTCTCCCCTGCGCCCCCTTGGCTTCGCCACTGCAGCACCTCCTACCCTCTCTCTGCGTAATGCCTACTGCCATCCGACCGGATGCACATTCGGGAGTTTACTGCCCACTGTCCCTCAGGGGAAGGCAGGCTCCAGGGGCGGCGGCTGCGGCAGTGCTGTCCGCTGCCGTGCCGGGCACCTTGTAAACAGAACGGTGAGCCAGCGCCGCTCTCCAACACACACCGCGGACTGGCTGGCTGTACAAGGGAAGCTACCTGTTTGCTCAGCTGCCTTCTTCTTGGCAGTTTCTTTAGGTTCTTTTTGTACCTGTACCTGGCTTGCCAGCTTCCAGCGGTTGCTGATCTATAATGAAAACAAACAAAACAAAAAAACTCCAAAACTCAGCCACCTAGGAATGCTTTATTTTTTTAATGAGGCGATGCACAGCATACTAGCCTAATAACTACACACATTCTAACTCACAAATTCCAAATCTGGTGACACAGAAAGTAAAATCCCATGCTGGCTTTATTGGTGACACTTATTCAGGAGGACGAAGCACCACTGCCCCAGGCACGGCCCCAGCTCTCATATCAGCATCCCGTCCAGCCCTCCGTAACCCTGGAAACCAGGCTCCGAGGGGCTGACCAACGCGTCCGAAGGGACACGTGCGGCTAGGGAGTGGTGGGGCTAGAATGCGAGGCAGGACCTGTGCAAGCCCGATGTGCTTCTTGGAGACAGCACATCTCCCTGTGGCATCAGAACACATCTAGGTGACCGCAGATGTAAGCACGGTAAGGGACAGATGGTTGTGGAATGTGCCACACCCAGTAGGGGAAAGGACAGAAGGCAAAACCTCCACCTGACTCCGCATTTCTAAAAACAACGAGCTAACCACCAGCGACAGGGCTGAGGCTCAAATCTCGGGCAGGGCTGGTGAGCCAGAGGGAGCCAGGCCACCCATCTGACCAGGGCAGGGACTTCCTGCAGGGAGGAAGGAGGCTTTTAACAATTAACACGCTGGCTCCCAGGAGCATCTCAGGGGGTCCAGGGAAGGTGTTTTCTTATTCTTATTCATAATGCTGTTAAAAACAAACCAAACAATATAAAACAGATTGTTTTAAAATTTAAGCTGTCACCTGTAAGAGCCTTAAAGTAATACTCATATACAAAAATGCATCAAGCTGTACATTTAACATCTGTGTACGTTACTACATGTAAATTAAACCTCAATTTTAAAAGACAAAAAAAAAAAAACCCCATCAAAAAACGCCCCCAAAGACCTGTTTCTTAAAGGTTCCCCAATGCGTCTGAGAACTGGATTAAAGTTCTGGGCCCTCTCTCTGGGAACAATGCTTGTACACAAAGGAGTTTTTGCATTCGTTTTCAGGGGGCTCACAGACGGGCTTGTTTAAAACAGAAACTGATTCAAAAAATTAAGAAGTCCCCCCTTCTTAGAAAGTTTGTCTTAGAAAATCTGACGAAGGCACTTACTTCATAGATTTTTGATGACGGATCGAACTTTGCTGCCTGGGAAATGTGAGCACGGTGTTCCAGCGAAGGCAGAAACTGGAGAAATGGGAGCGGTCACGTTAAATGCTGTAAAAAGTGGGATCTGGACCTGGGCCCGGGGTTCCCAGAGCGAGTCTCTGGCTGGCTTCATCTCAGAAGGCCTCAAGTCGAAGCGCCTGCCTGGCTATGGTGAACTGGCACTCAAATGAGGCATTCCTGTTAGTTTGGTCTCAGAAGACCTCGCTTCCCACCTGGAGCCCAGGGACACCTGCCGCCCTGTCCGCTCTCTGAAGGCCCTCAGCTTCCCTTCCAGGCAAATACTCTGTCAGGCCTAACACACTGTTACTCACCATTCTAAATGGATTTTCAAAGGACTCCATTATGTTCCGGGCTTTTTTCTGTGCAACCGTTAATGGGCCCTTCCTATTTTCTTCAGGACTAGGTTCCTGCAGAAACAGGAAACGATCTCTTACACTGTAGTCATTTTGTGACATTAAGATGTAAGCAAGACAATAATAATAATGTAATGGCTGATGTCTGCAAGCCTCTCCCATGTGGAAGGCACTAGAATAGCCTGTAATGCTGTAGGGTATTTGATGCACTTTTTTAGAGGACATTTATTAAAGCTGGGGACAGCGAAACAAGGATGGGCCCAGGCTAGAAGACACAGTAGGAGAGAGCATAGGCAGGGCTGCTCTGGCTCACTGAGACACCGAGAAAAGGGAGCCTTGGAGACAGGATCGGGGGACTGGCTCGAGATGAGCTTTCACTGCCCATTGCTCCCTGGTTTCAAGTCTTGTGGGGTCCCTTCGAGTTTAGGGGATACACGCCTGAGAAGGAAGAAGAGGTGGAAAGGAAAGGCACGACGCTCTCACTGTGCCCTTACAGTCTATAAGGTACGTGAGATATACGCATAGGGAACAGCCTGCTGCGGATCACTGTAGCCCATGCCCCCACCCTGCCTGCCATGGGAGAGTATCAAGATTACACTCCTTGCTCTGGCTGGTGGGGCTCAGTGGACTGAGCACTGGCCTGTGAACCAAAGGGTTGCTGGTTCAATTCCCAGTCAGGGCACATGCCTGTGTTGCAGGCCAGGTCCCCAATAGGGAGTGCACGAGAGGCAACCACACACTGATGTTTCTCTTCCTCTCTAAAAATAAATAAATAAAATCTTTAAAAATTAAAAGTAAATAAATGAAATCTTAAAAAAAAGATTACAATCCTTCCTTTTTAGGGTTTCTTTACACTGAACTCAGAGAGAATCCTTCACCCACCTCTCACGGATACCCTTGTCCAGAGGGGCGCTTGTGAAGTGCCTTGGACCTGTCCCCATGCCAACCCCACTGCGGCTGGGTTTTACCTCCAGCATTAGTCACGAAGCTGGAAGCAGCCCTCCAGCATAACAACCCGACAGCCGTCTGCAGGTCTGCCTCACCTCACTGCGTTTCCGTGTTACTTACGTTAAATAGCGTGATGACAGCGGAAGCGATGAGGTGTTTGGAGTCCAGCAGGGCCTCGTCCTCTCCTGTTCCATCAGGGAAGAGGCCCGCCTGTTTCTGCATGGGCGCGGGCCCTACAGGGACAGAAGCGAGCCCAGTCAGTGCCAACTACAGCGGCACCAGACAGCTTCCCAGCCGCCCCAGGACTCCAGAGGCCTGGACATTACCGTCGGCCGGGATGACGCGGTAGCCATCTGAAGGGGCGTGGGAGCAGTCATGAGGTCCAAAGAGAACATTCTCCAGTCTCTGCATCAAAAAGAAACCGACAGGCCGCGATGAAGCACTGGCAAGCGTACGGGAGCTTCCCGGTGCAGCGCGGGGCGCTGGCTGGCGGGGCGGTCCGTTCACACTGGCCTGGCTGGGTCCCTCCCCAGGAAGAGACCGCAGACATCACCCTACCTCAGGGTTGGGCAGCGGTCCGCTCTTCTTCACTCCGGCCGCAACTTCCGACTACAGAAGAGAAACACAGGCGAGCTGGGGCGAGTGGCCTGACTCGAAGGCACACACAGTTTTTCCTCGGCGTAGACTAAGTGCCTTCACTAGACTGCGTTTCAAGAGCCCAGAGACTTTCTCTCATTCCTTCATCCCTTCTGGTGCCTGGCGCTGAAATTACTGAGCACTCGGTAGTCACTTGCAGAACGGAAGAAAAAGACCCTTGTCCCGACCAGGCACAGTGCAGATGGCCTGCGAAGGGCCGAGAGTCTTCCCCAGTGACCAGGGTTTCTCTCTTTACTTGAACAAACGGCGCAGCTAAGAGATTTTAACAGTAAGACTAACTGTATTTATCCCCAGAGCCTCTTCTTCCTCTCCTCAAGGGCGCCAATTTTAGGTCTTCCTGATAGAGAATCTTCCGAAAATCACAAACGTGACTCAGCACAGTGACGACGCTATTGAGGCAACACGTTAAAAACTGTCCCAACACAAGCCCAACATGCAAACCCACTTGGACCCATGACGCTGACACAGCAGCGTGCATGCACGTGTGCCCATGCAGACACACATGCACACGCACACGCTCCGCTCCCTGTGCAGCGCACACTTACTCAGACGGGGAGCTGTATTTCTGGTTGGATTTCCTGCTTTCATCTACATTTGTCTAAACTTTAGGATCTCCTTCACAACAGTAGCTTCCTGAATCCCCCATTTGGACCCAAGGTTCTCACAGCTTCCCAGTTACCTGGGCTTTGTATTTGGAGGGAGCAGCCTGCGACTCCAGTTGCATTATCTCCGAATCCACGTGCCATTCAGAGGGCAACTCTACAGTACTCAGCGCAGAGTCCAAAGAGAAACGGAAGCCGTTTTCACCACCAAGCTTCTCTTCTGACGGTGCTTCTCGTACCTGTCCTTCCCTTTCCATCTCGGAGACCGCCACACTCAGCCGGGCACTGCCACTCATGTCGGACCACCACCAGGCTTCCGAAACGATGAGATCCCCACTCCCTTCTATTCCACCAGCTAACTACCCCTGAACAGGTAACCAGCTCGGTCACTAGACATTACTTGCTGTTGGATTATCAAAAATAAGGTCCTAAGAAGGATAAGCTCTAGCTGTGACTATCATAAAGAAGACACACCCACCGGATTTCCTAATCCCTAATATTTCCCTGGGTCTTTCAGAATGGAGACCAGATCGTGTATGTAGGAGACTACACAGGGGGAGAGGCTGAAAGACAGAACAGGCCTGCTGAAAGCCTTTACAGAAAGGCTTCTTACCTTGAGCAGCGGCATGTCTCGAGCCTGCTGGATTAAAAGATGCATTTCGTTGATCTGCTGCCGGACGAGAGGGGGTACAGGGTTGCAGCAAGCTATGATGCCCTGAGGTTCCCTGAAGACAAGAACACACGCAACTGTTCACTGAGACAGACCTCAAAGGCTCCTGGACAAGAACAATGGCCGGATAGGACCAGAGTGCCACAGCAAAGAGGAAGGCAAAGGCACCACGGTCATGCCAAAGCAGCCTGGGCTGGACACTGCTGCACCAAGCTGTGAGCAGCCCACCTCCTGCTATTGGGGAAAGCTGGAGAGAAGTACCATAGCTCTGCTGATTTGCAGCCCTGCAAGGGCGAACACAAGATTAGCATAAGGCACAGCCTCTGACTTGTTCCTGTTTGGAAGCTGCACTTCCTAAAGGCAGCCTGAGGGCAGACAGTAAATCCCTGGGACTTGCAGCTTCCTTGGAGGGCTAATCTCCTCTGAGTCAGCCTTGTGGCAGTAACAGTGAGAGAGGCTTGGTTTTGAAGGGCAAAGTTTCTCTGCTGAGAGTCAGAACATGTCACTCAACTCTCAGACTCACTTGGGCAGCTCTTCGGCGATCTTCAGCATCATGTGGTTCGGCAGCACATACCTGGAACAAAGCACACGAAGGGTGAATCGTATCACATTGAGCCAATAGCTGCCACTAAATGCGGTAACCCAGGGCAACGTGTAGCCAACTCTCAGGGCAGAAAAAGCCCATTACTTCCTTGTTAGCAGACCTGCTCAGTCTAAGAGAAACAGTGGAAGAATCTCTAACCCCTACCCGTAGCTTTCGTCCTCCCTCCTCGCCGTTTTATCCCTCCAGGCAAACAGCAGCTTGAAGGCTGTCAGCTGCTGTGTGTTGAGATGCTTCTTCTGCTTCCTGTAGAGTTCAAGGTAAGACTCGTCCGTGAAGATAGGTTTGATGAATTTCTGCAAAATGTTACAGCAAAATGTTCACGTTCAAGATCAGTGCAAACCAAAATTGCACCCTGGGCCCTTCAAACAGTTGGCTCTGTTCGCCAATGTAAAGAGCAGAGGAGAGGAGGAGTGCCTATCAGGAAGGAAGATCGAGCCCAGGTGTGTGCGGCTGGCGCTTTACCTTGAGGCAGATATCCCTGCTCCGCTGCCACACCACCTGCAGCTGCACGGGCTGGCCGTTGCCTCGCTCCCACAGCTCCAGCCTCATCTTGTCATAGATGTAAAGCAAGTAATGGGTGTCATCTCGGGCGTAGCTGAGCATCTCCTCGGGCAGAGGTCTAGAATTGCAAGAGAGGAAACTTCCACTAATTCCCCTCAGGAGCAGCAATGTAATCTGTCTACACTGTGGGTGCTCAAGACTGCCTTGGCCCCTTTCGATATCAAAGATTCCCTCACGGCTAACACAATTGTATCAACCTTCCCTGCATCTAAACATGACCAGCCAGGGCTTCACAGCTGAGTAGAAAGGGTGGCAGGTTATGGTGTGATTGAAAATAAGGGCTCTGTCACCCTGGCTGGTGTGGCTCAGTGGACTGAGTGCTGGCCTGTGAACCAAAGGGTTGCCATTTTGATTCCCAGTCAGGGCACAAGCCCAGGTTGCAGGCCAGATCCCCTGTTGGGGATGTGCGAGAGGCAACTGATCAATAGATCTTTCACACATTGCTGTTTTTCTCCTTCTCTCTCTCCCTCCCTTCCCCTCTCTCTAAAAGTAAATAAATAATGTCTTAAAAAGAAAAGAAGGGCTGTCATCTGAGTTTGAATCTTAGCTCCAGATACCTGACCTTGGAGAAGCCACCTAAGCTCTGAGTCTGAGCTCACTTTCCTTACCTATAAAATGGAAAGGCCCCTCATAGGCTGTTGTGAGAATTACACAGGACGGCGTCCCTAAAGTTCTTAGCTCAGTGTGTGGCACATAGCACGGGTTAAATAACAGGGGGTGGCTTTTAGATTCTGTCAGATTCCATCTTCTGCCTGGACTGGAGACCCTATTTAGAAATGTGGCGTGTAGAGCAGATGAGTTCAGCGGCGTCCTTGTGCAAGAGCTCTGCAGCCTCGGGGGGAAAACTGCCCAGCTGAGCAAGGGGTCCGCAAGTGTGGCCAGGCTCCATCCCCATCACAAACGCTTATTACAGGCAGCATCGGCCACGTGCCTCAGAGCTCCCTCGCCCCTGCAGGAGGTCCCCTCTCTCTCTCTTTCTCTCTCTCTCACACACACACACACACCCTGCTCGGGAGGTGTGAGTTTCCAACGAGACTGGCATGGACGAACACTGACATGGCACACCCCTTTCAACCACCAGTCCACGAAGCACAGTGGAGCAGAGCCCTGCACAATCCCACTTGGCATAGCACTAAAACTGCCAGCTCACTTATACCAATGAAAACAGCTCAACTCGAGACTCGAACAGTATTGCAGGCTGAACTCAGGCCCCCACGGAGGAGGCTGACGAGCGCCCGCACTTCCTTCTGCACCCACGTTTGCTTGTGAAAAGCAAACTGACCGTATTCTCCAATCGGCCAGCTGGTACTGCTTGTTTGACTCCACGTCACAGTAGAGCTTCAGCAGGTGGTCGAGCGAGTGCCTGCCCAGGTTGAGGAGGCGCGCTGCCTGGTGGGTGTCGAACATGTTCACCACGTACAGCCCGAAGTCTTTCTGCAGCCACTCCACGTCCGAATCGGCGCCGTGGAAGACCTGGAGACAAAACCAGAGCCCTGCTGTCGCTGTGCGACGGGCCTTCTGTGCTCTGAAGCGAGCTCTGCCTCTAGTCATCAGGGCACTGGAGTGAGAAGCCAGAAGGGAGATTAGGGCGGGCTGAGTTCTGAAGGCTTCTTTTAATTTGGGCCCCGGCCTTCTACACTCCTAAATGCACACTCTTAAAGTCTGCTAACAGCCAATGATTCTAAGAAAACAGCTCTGCTTGCTTCATGGGTAGTCGTTCCGTTCACACCGCCCTGATGGCACAGG
Source organism: Desmodus rotundus (assembly GCF_022682495.2). Taxonomy (NCBI): domain Eukaryota; kingdom Metazoa; phylum Chordata; class Mammalia; order Chiroptera; family Phyllostomidae; genus Desmodus; species Desmodus rotundus. The sequence goes on along the minus strand of NW_026527233.1, from coordinate 118,219 downwards.
CTCGTTGCAGCAGTCATTAAAGTGATTTAACAGTTTTCTGGGTGTAATGAGCTAAGTCTGAGCTATTTTAACGGAGGTTTGGAGACAAAAGCAGTTTAGCGTTGGCACCCTGGTGCAGGAAGTCACAGTCGTTTCTCTTAATTTTACTGGGTCTGCGTTGGAATAGTGAAATGAAAAGCACTTAAATCTTGCATTCACAGGCAGGGGCTGAAAAAGGCTAGCTGACCTTGACAATAGCTGGGTGCGTGAGGCTCTCGTTGAGAATGTACATGTCACTGCGAAGCTCCAGGGTGTCAATGACGAAGTCTTCCGTCCGGGTGGAGATCTGCATGAGGCAGGTCAGCCCCAGGAAGCTGCGGTAAGAGTGGTGCTGAAACGAGCGGAAAGGGGACAACGGGGCAGGGCGGCTTTACTGGGCGTTCCTCCACGGACTGGGAAAAGTCAGTTGTGAAACAGACTGTCAGGATTACCTTTCCCCCGCCCCCCTCAAAAAACCCCAAAACCCCCAAACAGATTTAAATCAGCATTAATTTTATATTTCTCTAGTAGGTGAACTGACAGAAAATGTAAAAATTTCACCACAAGTCATTTACAAGTTACCTCCAAGTCCACAGCGAACTCCTGGCAATTCAGGAGCTTCTCGTTGAGCTCCACCAGTTCATCGAGGGAGGACACGAAGCGGCAGGGCGTCTCCCCCACAGGCCTGTACACCTGGGTCGCGACAGCCCAGTGGAAATAAGAGGGGAATATTGAGAGCCACCCTTCGCTCAAGTACAAAATGAATTAAGAGCTCAAGAAACAACCTGAAGTTATAACCTACTACTTTAAAGATGTTTAAGGAAAGCCAAAATTACGTCAGTAATCTAGTTATTTGATTCTTCCTGGGCTACTCAGACATCACCCATAAACCAAGTCGGGCACGAACCTGGGGCTGTGGCTTTTGAAGGACTGAGTCCGGTGGGGTGAAGTGATCCAGTTCATATTGGTAGGGATGTGCAAATCTGAATGAATGAAACAAAAAAACCCTTTCCATTAATTCCATGGTTCAGGGGAAAACGGCATTATCCAATTTGTAAAAACAAATCAGAAAAGACCATTGTGATAATACTTTCTCTATATAAAAAGCATCATCATTTCAATAATAATTCAACAGCATAAAAAAAAAATCAGTTGATACCTGCTTGCCCTTGAAGTAGGATAATTAAAGATCTTTTTCACTTACAAAGGATTAAGCACTTATTTGCCTGACACTGTGATGGGTGTTGCAGATGAAACAAAAATGTGAGATATCACACTCCCTGTGGTTGGGAATAACGACGACAAATGAGAGGGGGGAGGCGAATACGGCTGTGTATCACGTGAGGTCTTTTTTCTGTTCCTCCATCATCGACCTGCACAAAACCCCGAGTCTCTGGGTTTCCTAGGGCAGGGCGGCTCTCATTACCTTTCCTTCCACACCGCCTGTGGCCTCACAGTGCGGGGCTGGGGCTGCAGGAATGCTCTGCCGGGCTGAATGTGAGGAAAAGACCAGAATCGACACAGCTGCCATCACTGTCTCTCTTTATTCTGGGGGCAAAGTCCTTTTGTCTGTTTTAAGCAGTTTTTCCAAAGTGCTTATACTGCCAGTGAGAAATGCCTTTTCCTTATTGATTAGTGAGCCCAGCTTACTGTTGAGTCCCCACCTACCACGAAAGGCAGAGTGGGACAGAGGAAGAACAAGTTTAAGAGAACTTGGGTCAAAGCTCCGGTTGTGTGGGGAGCCAGCACCTCTAACTCTGGCACGTGTCTGAACAGCGGGAGGGTGGGGCGGGAGCAACGGCACCCGGGTCACGGCAGCGGTCGTGACAGCGGAGAACGTGACAAAGCACCTCGGTTCTTGGTGCTCATTCACACGTTTCACAAAAGTGAGACAGAGTGAACGCTGGGGCACGAAGATAGGCGCGACAGGAACATGACGGAAGCAAGCTCAGACAGGCAAACACTCACACGTCCTGCTCCACCTGCTGGGTTCTCTGCTGATGGATGAAATCCGCCAGGGCGGGGGGCACATCCAAGTCCTCAGGGCGGTCCTGCGGGCGCTCCCGCCTTTCTCTGGAGAGTGCTGGAGGCCCAAGGAGCGACACAACATCACGCAAGAGGCAGGCACACTCACCCGCAGGCTAGTTCTTCCCTTGGACGAGACTCGGTGGGAGGGAGACCTTCCCCCTGATCTGTTCTGTCAGGCGACTGTGCACTACTCACCCTGAGGGAGCGGTTTCTGGGCATTGGGCTTGACGAAGATTTTAGGACGAAATGGCGTGTTGGAATTGTCAATCTTCTCTCGGAACTTAAGCTGAGGTCGGATGATGTTTTTTGCATGAAGCAGCCGGAAAGTTTCAGATTTTGTTTTTTTGCTGTATTCTCCTGCCTATAATCAACAAATATAATATTTTATATCACAGCAACTCACGAATTAGAAAAATAAATTCCAATTCATGCCTTCCAAGGGGAGAAGAGCACTCCAAGAGCTGTCCATTTAAGAGTGTGTGTGAGACGCGGGGTGCCAAGTCGAGCAGAGGGTGTAATGAACATGCACCTGTTTATGAGGAGGAGTAGACAGTGGCCTGTCTGTGTTCAAAAACTAGAAAAGAATGCAAATCAGAACGGGCCAAAGCGGACGCTAGGTGCTCTCGTGAATCTGAAAAGCAGCCCTCACCTTACGGTTCCAGCTGGACACTATTGTTTTGGGGACCTGTAGTCCTGCGGGGAGAACAGGCTGTTGATTCTTATTCACACCTGATGCTTCATCCAGTAAAATACCCTAAGAGTGGAAGAGATATTAGCTTAGTATCTTCTTTTCAGGGTTAACAGAGTTAATTACCTAAAAGATTTAAGAAATATATTTAGAGAATTATATGTGAGAATATATACACGTAAGAGTGGATAATTAAAGCATTATCTATTCAAAGACAGGAGAGATCAGCCACTCCAACCCTTGTTCAACTCTCTTTACAGTTCTGAATTGGCCAGAATCCCAAATCTGATTTAAGAGTGTGGTGTGGCCACCAAAATAACTGAGAAGACCCTAGGCGGCACACGTTAGACACAGAAGGTTGGCATTTACAGTGAGAACGAGGGTGCACGGAGCTGCCCCGAGCAGTAGGGGCAGACGTGGAGAATCGGGTGGGGCACCACTGACTCAGGGGTGCACCCAGGTGAAAGTGGTAGCACGGCAGGACGTGCGCTCATAAAACATGAGGACCCCCGAAATGTCTGTGGGTATTCGCGCTATGGAAGAGATGACTTCGGGGGACAGGAGAGCGTGACACAGAATCTGTAGGACCTTCACAGGGCTGGGTGTGTTTTCAACAGTCTCTGTGTATTCCTGTAAATAACGTTCTCCTGTGGAACCAGGGACAGTCGGGGAGCTAGATCCAATGATCCGCATATCCTTCCACTCCTGTGAGCCAGGGTGTTTAGCAGACTGTGAATAACAGTAAAAACAGACTAATTTTCATTGGGCTCTGCATCCAGAGGCCTCTTTTCTTGCAATCCAAGCAGGATTTGCAAATCTGGAAGGCAGATTTATAACAAGGCATACTAAAAATAGGCTTCCTTGCCCTGACTGGTGTGGTTCAGTGGGTTGGGCATCGTCCCGCAAACAGAAAGGTCTCCGGTTTGACACCCAGTCAGGGCACATGCCTGGGGTGCAGTCCGGGTCCCCAGCGGGGGGCGTGCAAGATGCAACAGATCAATTATCTCTTGCACATCAATGTTTCTCTCCCTGTCTCGCTCCCTCCCTTCCCCTCTCTCTAAATAGAAATAAAAATCTTAAAGAAATAGGCTTCTGCAGGGCAGTGATATTACTTGAAAACAATTGTGTTATTCTGGCGGGAAAAAGCCAACTATTGGAGGAAAGAAATGTTATTGGCAAGAAATGCTAAACTTCCTTTTCATTTCCTAAGGTGACTGGGTTTCTTTTCATATTTTGGTAACACAAAAGCTCTTCATTTGTTAGTTATCTTAAGAGTAAAGTGCGACACTCACCACTCTTTCCAGAATAACATCATTAGTATCAACTAGTAAATCAAACTTGTCGTCCAACTCGGTCACTTTACTCCGATCCTTGATGTTGCTTCGGCACCCGTGGTACTGCATCACCCTGCCCATGCTAAGGACAAGAAAGCCAGGATTGGTCTGTGCGTGCGCTTCTGTTAGCTCGTTCACCGTCTGGGGGGACGCCTGAAAGGCTTGGCTCGGACTATTCCCAATATTTTATGATCAAACTTGCTCTTATTGAAAACATTGTGTGGCTTTGGGGAATTCACTAAATCTCACTAAAATTATCTCATCTGCTCATTGAAGGGGTGGAAGAAATTACCTCAAAGCTGCCTTTAAATTCTAAAATATATGCAATGCTACGTAAACAACGTGCTCTGCTGTCACCGTTTGAACGTGAACTCTGAAGGTCTCTCAATGTGCCACGCGACAGCCAGACACAATCCCTGCCTGTGTGGTGTCTGTCCTGAAATACTTACTAGAAAGCTAAAACTTGCCACTCTGTGAGTTGTATCAGAGAATCTCGGTTCTAGGTTTTCAAGTCCTACATTAATCCAAAAAGATTCATTGTCTATAGGTGAGAAAGTCCATACATTTTAAAAGTTTATCTCAAAATTATCGTGCTATGGAAGAGCAGGTACTGTTTGATTAGGGAAACCAGGTAATGTTTCCCTAATCAAAATGCACTGTTTCATTTTTATATTTCCTAGCTCTTTATAGCACAAAAAATTATGGTAACCACCCCCCCCCCAATTTCAGGAAATTATATTCATTACTTTCAACATGAAATCCCCCTTCCCCCAGCATTTAGTACTTACCACTGAAGCAACCTGTCTCCCTGTGTTTCACAAAATGCTTGGAAGCCAGGAAAACTTCGGTAAAAATCATACTCATCGCCGCACTGCGGGAGGCCCCCGGATGCCTTGGTGACTGCCACTACTGTCCCAAGAGCAAACTGTCAAAAACCAAGAAAACAAGCATGTTTTAAACATGGATCCCCATTCATTCAGAGACCCGTTTTTATCAACATCTACTACATATAACACACTGTGCTAGATGATGAAGATTCGCAATCCTATGTATTCATTTAGTGTGGATTTTACCCCAGGCCCCGAGGACACAGTGTTGAACGTGAAACCAAGTTCTGGAGCTTACGTTCTTGGGAGAGTAGGGGGAGAAAGAACAAATACATACACAATGTGACTAATATTCAAAATGGCTTGGGTTTGAATCTTGACTCTGCTACCTACTAACTGTGATCTTGGGTACGTTATTTTATTGTTTTGGACCTTAGTTTCCTCCTCTGAAAAACAGGCATAATAAAAGTGCCTACCCCATAGAAGTGAGAGAATTAAATGAACTATTAAAATCATTTAAGGAGTATCTGACACCTAAGTGATATTATTATTCTTACTACTCAAACTCAGATCCATGAGTTTCCTACAGGAATTTACTTTTGTGCCTTCATTTGGGCAAGCATCTAAAAACAATGTAAAGCCCTGGCCGGTGGCTCAGTTGGTTGGAGCATCATCCTCTACACCAAAAGGGTGTGGGATCAATCGCTAGTTGGGCACATAAGGGAGGCGACCAATCAATGTCTGTCTGACTCTGTCTCTAAAATCAATAAGCATATCCTTGGGTGAGGATTTTAAAAAATGTAAAAACAATATGAGCATAGTCTAGGTCAGGGGTGTCCAACCTGGGCCCGTGGGCCGCGTGCAGGCCAGGATGGCTGTGAATGTGACCCAACACAAAATTGTAAATTTACTTAAAACAATAATGAGATTTTTTTGTTTGTTTTCGTTAGGATTTGTGTATTTAATATGTGGCCCAAGACAACTCTTCTTCTTCCAGGGTGGCCCAGCGATGCCAAAAGGTTGGACACCCCTGGTCTAGATCCTTTGGATGACCAACTGATAACCGCTACTGCCCACAACTGGACTTATGTTTATGGTTCAGTTACGGCCAAGTCGTCCTCTATTTTAATTGTGTGGTAATGAGAAAAAAACCTGAAGTGGCTATCGTAGGTAAAAGATGGTTGGTCATGTGAAGGGCAAATGACTTCACTGATGAGTTGTGTAACAAGTGTTTTCCCTGAAAGAAGAGACAAAGGAAGCAGGAACTTGACTCGCGGTGGGGTACACTGTCGCTTGTAAGCATGAGCGCTCCGAGTCAGGACCATGGCTAGTGTTCCCGGAACTGCAAAGCCAAGGCCATGAATTCCTAGTAGCATCTGCTACTAAGAAATTAGATATAATGTGAGGGAGTTTTGGGGAATCTGTAATGCTAACTTACAAATTATTTTCGTTTCATGATTTTGTAAGAGCTACACACGAGCCATGTAAACCTAGTTTTACGTTTGTTCCTACTTGAGCAAGTAGTTTAAATGAACCCTCTCCCTGTTCCTTCGACGACGCATTGGTAAATGTGCTACAGCACCCAGAGCAGGAAGATTCGGTGGCAACTTGAACAGGTGACGTTAAACCCAGGTTTGGGGATGACGTAGGGCTGGATCTCGGAAGGAGAGGATGCAGAGGCAGGCACGGGAAACAGAAAGCTGCCAAGCCCCTCCGGAGAGTTGGCTGGGTGGCTCAGGCCGGGGCAGGGGCGAGGTCGCGAGGGCTGGGACAGCGGGGTGACAAGGAAGCCCTTACCCCTGTGGGGAGGGCTCTCCACAATCGGGGGTGCATGGGTTCACCTGGGAGAACGAGGGCCCTGGGACGCGGGGCGACTCTCTTGAGTCTACGGGAGATCCCATCCGCGGAGAGTGAAGGGAGAGATTGTGCTGGCGCGCAGGGTTCTGCTAAGGGGCGCCCGGGGCTCCGCCGAGATGCGTGCGCGTCCCGGAGTGCGGCTGAGGAGGGGGCCCGGGGCTGCTTTCGTCCTACCGCGGGCGGCTCCCGGCGCCCCCCAGACACCAGGAACTCACCTTCACGAAGCTGTCTGCGTCCGGAAATCCCGGCAGCACCATCTCCTCATCCGACTTGGCCTCACTCGTGGAGGATGGGGCTTTAGATTCCTGGGGACTGGGAGGCGCCATTTTTTCCGCCTGCACCGCTCTTCTCGCGAGAGTGCCCCCGTCGGGCGCGACGCGCGCGCACCACGCATGTGCAAAGGCCGTGTTCTTGGGGGAAGATCTTGGAGGAGTGTGAATTAGGCTGTCAGTCCCAAGTTGCTTGACCCCCAGGGAACTTTACATTTTTCTTTAACCTCATAGTTTGTCATCCCAACAACCCTGTGATTTAGGATGAGACCCGGAGGATCCAGTTATCCTCATATTTAAAGGCAGTTCTTCCCAAGCCCTGGTTTGTGTCCCCTTCACCCTCTTGATTTTGGCTCTCTGCATCATCCGGCCTTTTCCTGGCTACGAGAGTGCATGCCTAACTAACAGCGTTCTCACCTGCAGGCATCTCTCCCAACGAAAAAGACAAAACAAAAAACAACACTCCGCCCCACATCTCCTTCCAGCCACCATCGCATTTCTCTTTCCCCTTGTAGGCAAAACACTTGAACAAGCATCCAGATATGAGGGGAACTCAGGCGTTAAAGATGCTAGCTTCATCTGGTAGGCTTAAGTGGTTAATGCACGGGGAAAGCTGTTACTCCCGGAGCTGGAATGCATGACCGTTTGACTCCGGGAGGTCCAGGAGCAAGTCAACCCCTGTGCCCAGGGAGATGGTACCCGAGTTGATCTGCAGGTAAAGAAGTACCAGGAAAATCGACCTGGGGCTGCAACTCTTGTTCTATTTACCTATGCTTTTTCCTTATAAAAAGGCCAGCTCCAGATGAGATGTTAGGACGGTCTTCCAGAGTACGTAATCTGCCACATTCAGGCGTCTCCTGGTCTCTTTTTACTGGATCTGGTAGCGACAGGCAGCACACATTTCATATGCTCCCACCATGCATACCTCCGAGGCCCTCCAACTCTTCCGGTCATGTGTTCCTCCCCACCTACCTCTGGAGCTGCTCCTTTGGGCACCTAGTGGGAACTCCAAACATTGGCCCATTGAGTGCCTGGAAGCACTCGTTAAGAGAGAGGCACTATTAAGCAGTTCAGGAGGCGGTTTTGAGAAGCTCTGTGGGTATATCGTTTCTCCAAGGTCAGGGTTGGTACACCCTTAACACAACCATTTGGCCTAGTAAGTGTTCGATGTTAGCTGTAACCGTCATTCGGAATATCCTATTAACAGGATACTTGTTTTCCCCCATTTGTGTACCCTGGCAGAATGAAGGCCTAGTCTAGTTCATTTTAACAATATTTTTGAACACTTATTTCATATGGTTCAACCTAATGCCATGTCAAGCTGTGCTGCATGCTTCACAGCAGGGGCCCCCAACCCCTAGGCCAAGGGCCAGTAGGGGTCTGTGGCCTGTTAGGAACCCGGCCGCACAACAGGAGGTGCGCAGAGGGCGAGTTAGGGAACTGGTCCCTGGTGCCAAAAAGGTTGGGGACTGCTTTACAGAGATGATCTCATCCTCAGAAACACCTTACAGGGCGGATCATACTATTACCCACTTTCGGAGGAGGAAACAAGGCTTAGATTCTGTGTTAAAACCTCACACGGTTCCCCATTTTCCACAGCGTCAACTCCTTGCTGTTGAAGTGTGACGCAGGCCAGCCTCCCCCACTCTCTACTTTCTGGCCTCCTATTTAGTTCCTATTATTCCTGTTGGTCTTTTTCCTCCCCACTGACCACTGAGGCAGTCATGCTGAACTGTGGTCCCACTGTGTGAAATTGCCATTTTATATATCAAAACTGGCTGAATACCTGCAATCCAGTATGGTGCAAGGTGCCATTTGCCATTTCTGCACCATACGGTGCTTTTACCCCTCTTCTCAAGTGAGAATGTCCTCACTTGCTTCGTCTGACAGCTTGTGCTCATTCTTCAAGGCCCTTGGCAAACGTCCCCTTTCCCGGGAGACTCTGCTGGCTCATCGTTCAGTGGAATCAGTCATTCAGAGCCCCACCGTGGCTCACACTCTCTGCATGGCTCCCTGCCACTTAGCATGGTCGAGTCACAGTCCACTCCTGTGTGACACCATCTCCGCCTGATTTCTGGCCTGTGAACACCCCGTGGAAATGGACTAGGTCATGTAGAGCCAGGGTCCGCCCCTAGGATCCAGGATCCAGTCCCTAGGACTAGGTGCTTAATGAATGTTGAAGAAGTAACTGCTTCCTTTATGAATAATTTTGAATAAAAAGCCATTCACACGTTTTTAAAATTCTGATGTCATTTATTGGCACAAAAATTATTCAGATACGTGTTGTCTAGACATGGCTACACTTTATACTTTGTGCACTTAATGTTTCCTTTGCTCATCATTCCCGACATGTACGAGGCCCTCCCTCTGTGCCGAGCGCCTCCACTACAGCACTTCTGTTTTCTGAGCCCCTGCTCTAAACGCAGAGCACTCAGACCTCCCTAAAAACACACCAGAACCGTGTGGGCCACTCCACTGCACCGTGACCCGCCCTGTGCATTTGCTCTGCCTAGGCCGCCCAGCATTCTGAAAACCTCCCCTCCTAGTGGTCTGGGTCCTGGACTGAAATGGGTTCATCGCAGCATCACAGGTGAGGCAGGAGTCAGACCTTTTCCCACCCACTTTGGCCCATCTTGCAAATGTTGTTGCTGGACCAGTGAGGTAATGGGATGGGTGAGAGCGATGAAGTCGGCTTTTCCTGCTTCCTTACAGTCCAGAATCCTAAGATGCCCCCGCGACCTGAGGCTTCTTGACTGCGCTGAGTTTGCGTACTCACGTCAAGAGGACTGACGAGGCCATTCTGCTCTCAGCAAACGCTTAGGATGAGTTGTGAGTTAAGTCAAAACCCGTATTTCTAAAGTTATAGGTCTTCTGTTCCCCAAATCCATGGCTTGATTTATGGAGTATCACTGTTTACTGTCCTGGGGACCAGACCAAGCCTTGTGTTTCTGACAATAATATTCTCCAACAGCAGCTAGGAAGTTGGTTCAAACCAACTCTTAATATACAGTAGTTCTTTTCATTTACATTTTGAAATATTTAACAAAGCTGAACTTTCTGACCACTGCTTCAGTTGAATGGAAGCATACCCCAGAGGACAAAAGGCTCCAGAAAAACGCTGTGGGCACATCCGGGCCTCCAGTCACCAGAAAGGACACCTAAAAAGACAGAAAGAAAGGGAATATGTTAATAATTTGAGCTTCTTTAAAGCTTTATGCAGACACATTGAAAAAGGAAAGACTAGGGTCTGACAGCCCCTGGGACACTGGCTGAGATCTCCCCCCACTAATTGTGCTGGACACACTCATCTTCGCACCGTTGCTTCCAGGCAGCGGCGGGGCCGGCTGCGGTCCCAGAAGGGCTCTCCGCAACACCCCCTCTCGAGTTTCTGCCTTCAAGCATGCCTCAGGCAATTAATCAAAGCAGACCCCAGAGTGGTCCTTCATGTTGCAATCCCAGAGCATAAATTTGTCTTTTCATCTCCTTCTCTCTGTCACTGTTCTGGCTTCTTTTTTCTTTGCTCTTCCTGTATCTCAGAATTGACAGCAAAATGCCAGAAAGATCCCAGCCACCCCCCCACCCCGCCCCCAAATAAGGAGGCCTCACTCTTATAAACCATTTTCAATGAATTTTAACTTATTTTGGTGCTTGCCTTCCAAGTATGCATCCGTATTTTTCAGTTTTCTCCTTTTTTAAAAAAACGGATTTTTTTTAAGAGAAAGGCGGTGGCAGGGTAGAGAGAAAGAGACAGAAACATTGATTTGCTGTTCTACTTAATTTATGTATGCATTGATTGATTCTTGTATGTGCCCTGACCAGGGATCAAACCTGCAACCCTGGCGTATCGGGACGATTCTCTAACCAACTGAGCTACATGGCCAGGGCCTCAATTTTCTCCTTTTTTAGAGCAACGAGCACACACAGTGAATACAAACTTTTAAAGAGATTTGAGTGGCCCTGGCTGGGTAGCTCAGTTGGTTAGAGCATCACCCCACCATGACGAGGTTGCAGGTTTGATCCCTGGTCAGGGCACATACAAGAAATCAACCAATGAATGTACAGTAAGTAAGTGGAAGAGTTAACGGATATTTCGCTCTCTCTTTCTCTCCCTTCCTCTCTCTCAATTAAGAAGACAAATAAAGGAACGTGAAACTATGACTGCACTTGGGTAAGTCCTTTCTTGCGGCCTGGACACAGAATGGGCCCTGACGGCCTATGTGCACACAGGAACTTGGGGACGCCCGCTCACCAGCCAATGTAGCACTGGCAGAGGTTTTCATGGGACGTTGCTTGTTTGATGAGCAGCTCGACTTGTGTCGGGACATCCAAAGTTTCATCATGAGAGAAGTCCCGACCTGGGACAAGACAAACAAAGCATTTAATTTACGCCTGGTTTTCAACTCCTCCTCAGCCCTGCTTGGCTTAGCTCTCCATGCAGCCCAAGCCAGTTTGCCCTCAAACGTGAGGAAGAAGGTTGAGTGGCAGTTGGATTTGAAATCACCTCCATGTGACTTGAGCCTTTCCTCCCACAGAGCGGTTGCTTCCATTATAAACTCATAAACTCGAACCTCAGACCGGCACAGGCACTGCCTGGCTGGCTCATGCTGCTTCTTTGGCAACATGCCTTTCCATTTCCACGAGGATTATTTCAAGTCCTCTGCTCTCCCCAAATGCCCAAACCTCTCTGGTTTCTCACCCTCGGCAGGTGCCCTCACCTACTTGATGAGTTCAGTCACGGAACACAGGGTTTTTGATCCCTGGTGTGCCAGGCAGTGTTCGAGGTGCTGGATTTGTTCCACACGAGGTTCCTCTTCTTTGTTCTCAGGACACTGGAGAGCTGTCCCTCCTACCATTCAAGGCTAAGTTCACTTGCACTTTGGGTCCCGTGGCCTCCTGCTCTAGGAGCCTTATCATATGAATTACCCTTCCCCTCACTCATGCCCTCCAACTCTCCCTCCTGACTGCCCTTCCCTGTTTTGTAAGCACGTTCCTCAGCCAACTACTCTTTCTCCAGCTCTATGTCCTCTCTCATCCCTGCACAGCCAAACTTCTCAAGAGCTTTGAAACTTGTCTCCTTTCTTTGCTTCTCAGTTGAACTTCACATTCAATTGCTTTAGTCTGGCTGCCAGGCTTATCCCAGCTCTTCGAAGGTCACCAAAGGTCCCTCCACATCACCAGTCCTTTTGGTTTTACCTCCTGAAGATCCCCTGAATCCATCGCCACTCCGCCACCCTAACCAACTGTCTGGCCTGGAGGAGGGCTCTGCCCCTCTGATCCATTTTCCACCACAGGCCCAGCAGTCTGCCAGCCCCCAGGCCCTCCTCTTCCCTCCCCACCCACTCAAAAACCTTCTGTGCTTCCCCTCTACCCTCTGCTAGAGGATAAACACATCAGGTCCTTAAGATGTGGCCCTGGGCTACTCAGAGTCCAAACTTTTTGCACTAAGCTTTTCTCTGGGGCAGTCAGTTTGGACCTCTTTTCTTGCCGTACTCCCTCCCTCCCACCACAGGGCACAGCCCGTTTTTGCACCTAGAACTGTAAATCTGTCTCTAATTAAGTCCTCTTTCAGATTTTAGCTCTAGGGCTGGTTTGCTCAGGGAAGCTTTTCCTGAACTCCAGAAAGTAGATTAAATTCCCCAGCGTGACACCAGAGCCCCGCGTCCCTCTCTCCTACTCAAACAGTGTCCCCTCTAGACCTGAGCCCTGCAGAGGCAGGGGTCTGTCCATTCCTACCAGCATCGTTTCTTCAGCCCACGCTCACAGGCACTCAATAAATAAACACGCCTTGATTGCAGAACTGCGAGCCAGGCCCTGTCATTAAGCACATGGCACCCCACATCACAGTGGGGCCTCACTGTCTTCGGACAGGCCCTCTTGTCATCTTCAGACACAGACAGAGGCGTTCAGGGGTCACACAGGAAGCGGTGGAACCGGGGTCTTTCGTTGCCTCGACTCCCCACCCTCCATATCACACCTGGCTATGTGACAATCTCCTTTTCAAAAGTGCACATTTCTCCCCTTCCAGAGTCCCTGCTCTGTAACAGCCACCGCAGCACAGAGAGGCAACAGTCAGAGCAGTCAGGTTCGCTGTAACATCAAGTTGTGATGATAAAAAAGTTTCCTGAACTTGGCTGACTTTGAACCCAACCGAACTTCTAACCTCTGTTAAAATGAGAGTGACGACATCACCTACTGTGAGTTCCTTACCAGTCAGTGCAGGCCAGGTGTGGGTGCCAGCACCACTCGGGAATGGGGTGGCCGCCCGGTCAAGGGGAGAAAAGGCGCTCGGGTTTCGTGTTCTTTTAAGTAAACACACACACATACTCACCAGTGAGCTTATCTCGGACTCTGTTAATGATCTGAATAGCTTTCTTATTTAGGGCCTCTGGTTTGACCAGACCATCTCCGACTGGAATATACAAAGTGGGAACAACAGTGAGAACTGGATCATCAGGACAGGTTCAGCGGACGTCCCTACTCTTCTCGAACATTCCCTTTTGTAAGTGCTGAGCAATTCTTCCTCTGTATCTGCCTTTGTCCTCAGAACATAATGAGAAATTCACGGAACCTTTTCTGCTCAAAGGCAGTTTTGTTGCTTCATCTCATCGAGCCTCTCGTGGTAAAACACAGCTGCTATTTTCTTAATGAGCTAGTTATTGGCGCAAGTCCTTAGAGGGTGGACTTACTGAAAGAATGAATAGATTCTGGCACTGTGGTCCCGGTTTTCTTGTGGGCTGGTTCCCCAAGTTCCACACCATCCAGAATTTCTAGGAGGAGAAAAATCAATTAGCTGAAAATTCAAAAAAGCCTTTGTTCCAAGGTATGAGCTCTAACTCTTCACACACTGTATTCCCTCTGACACTTGGCCTACCCACCTCTAAGGGGAAAGGAGAAAGGAAGTGTTGTGTTAGTCTTTGTGTATGTAAGAGTGTGAGTTTTCAAGCAAACAGCATTAGTACAATGTTCTGACATAGAGAATAGGAGCATGAATCAAAAACCTGGTGACAAAACTTATTTGGTTCAACAAAAACTGGTAAGCCCTGGCCAGGTAGCTCAGTTGGTTAAAGCACTGTCCCCATATGCTGGGGTTGCAGGTTCCATCCTCGGTCAGGGCACATACAAGGAACAACTAATGCATGCATAAATAGCTGGAACAACAAGTCAATGTCTCCCCTACCAAAAGAAATAACAACAACAAAAAACCCTAGTGATAATATGGAGAAAACTAGTTTTCAATAGGTCACACATATGACTGAAGTGTTCTTTTTTGGAGGAATTTATTTATCAATTCTGGGGAGAAAAAGTCCTCAGGCTTTAGGGTCACCCCCACTGACTGTGGCCTTCAGGGGGAAGAGTCTAGAGCCAGAATGATGAAGTTATTTACGCTCTGCTGCCCTTGCACACCACCGACCTGCAAAATGAAGCTACTGAAAATAGTACTTTCTTAATGACCCCCTGGAACTTATCTTTTAAGGCACATAAAATAACCGGGTCTACCCCCACCTGGTGGCATCAGAGCCAGAGCTGGCCGTCTGAATCCCCCTCTGCAGCCGCAGGCAGTGTGCAGAGCGCCCTGGTGCTGCCGAGAGCTCAGCAGCAAGTCTCACATGTTTCGATGAGCCCAGTCACTGGCACAAGGCCCCCCAGACGCAGGGGCGGGGGGTAGGCATTTGCAGACCCATCACGGTGTCTAGGGCCAAGTCCGTGCATTTGCAGAGATGCCACCGTAACCCAGGGCTGCATTTTCCTGCCCGGAACACCCTTCTCCCTTCTAACTACCAGGTTCCATCCGTCCAGTAAGTCTCAGCTCAAATGCCACCAACCCGAGAGCCCCCTCCCTCACTGCAGTTCGGAATGGTAACTCCGCTTAGTCACTCTGCCCTGCTCCTCCACAGCAGATCGTGTGGTGCGTGACCACATAGTGGGACGTAATGCTCTCTTATTATTTCATAAACATTTTGGTCAATTCTATAATGTGATTCTGTGCTTCTTTAGGGCCATCTCTATGTTACATTCTTTATGCGCCCTTAAAGATTATTTGGCTTAGCTAAGTAACTAGCTGCAAATGTTCCATAAATGACTGGAGAGAATATTTACTTTTTTCACGTCCTCAACAGTTTTTCCCTAAACGTGTGCTATGTAGGCGCTGTGGGATGTGGCGAGGGTGAACGGGACAGGCTGTGGGTGAGGGACGAGAGGACGGCCAAACCGAGTCGAACACTTCACTGTCAGACCTCTGAAGGGGCTCAGTACACGGCCCTGCTCCGGCCCCTGGGGGGCGCTACCTGCCCGAGACTCTACCCGGCGTGCCACACTCTTGGGAACATTTCTGTGGTTTCCTGGCTACTCAGGCAGCAGCGTGCATTTCTGCTGCTTCCATCTCCCCGCTTCTGAGCTATTAACAATGCTTTAGGATCAAGGTAACATAGCTAAAAATCATCCCAACCCAGACACCCCTAAAGGGCGCGCTGAATACTAATATTCAGACATACTTTCAATTGCACTTTCAGAGCTACATTATGATTGGATAGTTTGATCAAAATTTCTGAGCTTTAGGTACCCACTCCATCCTGAGAGGCATTACACCAAAGCATGTTGTAGGTGCTGGTGCTCGGTAAGTATTTCTAGACCAAGTTCCTGAGGTTAAACAGATGCCCATTGGGTGATACTTCAGCAGTGACAGGATCTTTTCTTAATGTTTGCTCCCTTCCTACTCAGCCCCCGTCACTACTTTAAGTCATGCCTCGTGATGGCAGTGACAAAGCCCCCCTGTTCTAGAAACACTCGGATAAAAGGGAACAGAACCTGCAGTCTCCCACGGGGGGCACCCACCTACTGACTGGCCAGCAGAGTAGGAATCTGTCCTTGTTCGGGATCGCTTGTTGCCTTTGGTATTTGCTAGGGGGGAAAAAAAGGGGACAGTTAAAAAGTGCTTCAGACTCTGACTTGAAAGAAACTTAGTTGATCTGATATTTTCTCACAATCACAAAAATATACTATTTCCAAAAGCTATACTCCCTCAGGAGAACCAAAGACGTGTTATTCAGGAGTACCCGGGTGATGTCAGCATGGGTCTCCGATCCTGAGGGACACTCTGTGTCCGCTGGCTGGACTTAGATGGTCTAAGCCAGGCCCCCTAAGGCGAAAGCATGACTCAGTCGCGGCGATCAGGCCTCCCTGGTCAGTGAGCTTCTGAGGAGGTAGGAACAAAGGGTAGACTGTGGTGCCACGAACTCGAATCACAACCGCGTACCCTCCTGTCAAATTCCGGCTTGCTGTTCTACATGAAAGCCAAACAAAGTTGGCTAGGTGCTTATTTATATTGAAAACATTTTAATTAATATCCAAATCGATGATCGGAGTTTTCTGTCCTATTTATTTATTTACTTTTAAAGATTTTATTTATTTAAACATCGATGTGTGGGAGAAACACTGATTAGCTGCCTCTTGCACACCCCCAGCCGGGGACCTGGCCCACAAGCCATGTACCTTCCCTGACTGGGAATCGAACCAGCAACCTTTCAGTTTGCAGGTTGATGTTCAAACCACCGAGCCACACGAGCCGTCAGCCAGGGCTGAGTTTTCTGTTTTAATAAAAATACTTGAAATTCATTTCCAGACACCTGAGCTACTTTGCGAAATGTAATGCAATGGCTCAGTGGCATCTCTCAGGCCCCAGGCTGGACGGGCCCGAGGTCAGTGAAACGTGCTGTGTCAGATACTCCTGCTTGGGGAGGGTGGCGACTCTGGCTCCCCAGCACTTGCTGATACTCACTGTCCATCAGCCTCCAGTTCAGCAAGGGGTCGTAGACGAAGGCTTCCAGCACGGCCATGACGCTGTCCTTGTGTTCCCGGAGCACCTCCATCACCGTGTGGCACGTGATTCTGTAGTTGCCGTCCAGACCGGTAACCTGCAGCAGGGCCACAGCCACTCACCAGAGAAGGCACTGGCACTGGCCCCCGCAGGCCCCGTGACCACAGTCAGGCCGCCGAGAGGGTCGTCACCCCCACTGAGGGAGTCGTCACCCCCACTGAGGGAGCAGACACAGGCCTTTACTGATGTGTCAGGCGGGGAATGTCTGCAGAGCATGGGGCCAGTCATGTCACGGCTGTGACTGACATGACATTGTGATTCATGTGCTGTAAAGAATGGTAATACTTTCGAAGACTGGTCATTTCTAACACAATGGAAAATACCAGAACAAGCCTGCAGACATATTCCGGGCATTCCGGAGAACTGATGGGCCCTAACAAGCGAGTCCGTCCTCAGGGAGGGCCGGAACTATACTGACCCTATTCCAAAGAAGCTTCTCACCAGTATCTACTCACCTCCATAGCATTGGTCAACATTCTTGTCAGTCTAAATGGAATCTTTTCTGGGAACTTCTCTCTGGTCATAGCAACCTGTAGGGTAAGAAAGGGAAAAGAACCAAGTGCACTGGTTAGATGGTTTGCGTTGGCCAACGGCAGGTGAAGGCAGCTGGCTTTCCTCTGCATCACTAGCACTGATTTCAGTTAGGGCACAGAAATGAAGTAGCTTGAGTTTGGTGAGGGGACTTATCACAGGAATGTAAAAGAAAACACAGGGGAAAAGAATGAGAAAGGGAAAGAGGGAACAAAAGGAGGAAGAGTGCATCACGCCAGTCCTTGGGCCAGCAGGCCATGTGGAGGGGGAGGTCCCCCACCCGAAGAGGGGTGCACAGTGAGCAAGCAGCCCCTGCCCCAAGGGGCGTCTGAGGCCGACTGCACCAAGTGCTAAGAAAATGGGTGCCATTTTTCAGATCGACCTCCCATCACCTCGGTGGGAGAGGGAGAGGTGAGGTAGTGCGCTGTGGGCCAAGTTTGCCAAGATGGTCAGAGGAGGGCGAAAACCAGTCATCCGGGAAGGTGAGCTTTATGTGGTGTTCCGGAACCCGTGTTCACCTCAAAGCAGTCCCCAAAGTCAATGTGTAGAATCTTCCCGCTCAGCCGGTCCAGCATCAGGTTGGACGGGTGCCTTTGAGAAACAACAGAGACCAGGGCAGGTCGAGAGAGCAACACTGGCAAATAAATCAACAAGTATGTGATACTCCAGGCCACAGTACACAGGTTGGCAAAGTACAGCTCTCAGGCCAAATCCAGACCTCCAGCTGCTTTTGTAAATAAAGGTTTATTGAAACACTGTCATGCTCACTTGTTTAAGTATTGTTTCAGGATGTTTTTGAGCTACAATGGCAGACACGAATAGCTGTAACAAGAGATTGTATAGCCAACGAAGCCGAAAATATTTCTCATCTGACTCTTGATAGAAAAAGGTTGCCAACCCCTGCTCTAGGCCCGAAACAAGGATTTCTCTGTGTGAGTCACAAGTCGCCCCACGGTACCGTGACACGTTGGTCCCGAGAAAACGGTTCCGGTGGTGCTGGCATCTCAGAGTGGCCCGGCTCTACCATCGCTGCTTCCTACTGACCCCAGGGTCCCCTCCCTGGGCCCAGGAGCCAACAGGCAGGGCCACCTGAGTTTTGTCAATAGGCATCTGCCTTTTTTTTTTTGAAAATAGGTATTTATTATTTTTGTGGGAAAAATTAGTTTTTTTACTTTCAAATAAGTGCATGAAACATAATCCCAGGAGAAAAAACAGTGGACATCAGAAACTAGTTTAAAAAAAAAGTCTATTGAGTCCATTTCTGAACATTCTTAAACGACTCTTCCAGTCAGTACATTTGGATAAAATTTATTATGAAAAAATATCAGAAGAATCTACTTTGGTTGGGTTCAATTACAGCAATAGAATTATTTATTTTAGTATAATGGTGATTCATAAATGTTGATTGAGCCAACAAAATCAGTTGGATTTAATACGTTTTTTTAATACATTAAACCAACCTATGCAGAAAGTAGTACCCTTGAACTACAGTTTTGCTTCTCTCTAGTTTGACGTGTTGTTCTGTGGACATGGATAACAAACGGAAGACTAAGGCTGATGCCGCAAAAAGTACCTAAAGTACAAAACACAAATATTCCCCAAATGGCCATCAAGTTCACTGGACAAAAGATGAAACCATTCAAGAACACTGTCATGGAGAAAGAAGACGAAAAGAAACACATTAAGTTCACTCACCTATCTCCCAGGCCCAGAATATACCCGACCATGGACATGACGGCTAACGAGCGGGTGTAATTGGTTCTTCGGTCAAACCACACCTGCAACGCGGGGGCTCAAGTGAACCCAGGCTCTGGGAACTTTAAACGGCTCCCACGTAATTACACCCCGGCCAGCTGTGTGCTTATACTCCGTGATAACGAGTTAGGACATGTAATGGAGTAAAGATCCCACTCACAGTTACAAAAACAGTGAGCTGTACTTTAAACAAACTAGAAATGTGCAGATCTGAGATAAATAAGTTAAACTCGGCTTAGAAATACAAAGACTTGAGTAAATGAAAATATCTATTTAAGAATATCAACTTAATATTGTCAAGATGTAATATCCTCCCAAGTTATTTGATATACTTAATGTAATTCCAATAAATATTCGGTGGCTTTTTTTTTTTTTTTTTTGAGACCTTACCAAAATGATCACAAACTTTATCTGGAAAAAAATGTATGAAAATAGCCAATGAGAAGAAACGTGTATTGACAGTATGGAACTTGAGGAGAAACAGACAGAAAGATCAATGAAACAACAGAAGCTCTACAAATTTAGTGTGTTGTAAAAATGGAACCTTAGGGAGGGGATAAATTATTTGGTAAATACTGTGGTGTTGGCTAGTCATCTTAAGAAAATTAAATTTATATCCTAATGCTAGATTCCAAATTTAGTTAAGGATTTAAATGTAAAAACAAATGTGATAATTAGTATAATATATGTAAAAAGATACATAATCTTGAAGTGAAAAGGGTCTTTCTAAATATAAAGCCAAAGGCACAAATTCTAAAAAATTAAAAATCTGTTTTTATCACTTAAAAATATCTGTATATCAAAAAGAAAACAAACATTCAAAACCAAGAAACATATCATTAACAAAACGAAAACACCACGTAAATAGGAAGCTTGCACCACACAAGAGTACCTGAGCCCCTACACAAGAGCTGTGGTGGGATGTGCTGTTCTGTTGGTGTGGACAATGGACAGGCCTAAGGTCAGACAAGAGCCCGAGTGCGATTGTAAGAAATGGGAGAAAGATCGAAGTCCTCAATCTGCATCTGCTAACCTGCCCGGCTCAGCCATTTAATCTTGGTCGCGGACGACTGCGCATAATCCGCAGCTAACCACGGCAGAGAGGAGTCCACAGGTGCACCCGAGCAGACGAGAAAGCCACCCTGCCAGGAGGGGGGTGCCCAAAGCAGAGCGTGCACCAAGCTGAGGGGCCGTACCTCAGAGCTGGGGCTTTTCAGCCACAGCAGCTTGGCCAGGTCGTCCCCGGCAGTGTTATTGACGGCGTGCTCAAACACCTCCACCTTCTGCATCAGAGTCAGGTGGTCATAGTCCGGAGCCATCTGCATTGGGACAACCACAGTGAGAGAGTGGCCCGGGTCAAGCAGCTTAAACCCAGGAAGGAGTAAGGCTCAGGTCCAGTCAGAGCTGAGTTCTAATTTCACCACCATGGCCAAAAGGAGAAGCAAAATAAGAACAGTGCAAAAGGAAATACAGTGTGGCCACTCTCACCTATGACCACAGGCAGCGCCAGGGCCTAAAGGTAAAACCTCAGGCCTCACCGCAGCACAGCCCACCGGTACAGCCCACCGGTGTGCGAGAGAGCCCCGGAGGGGTTAGGGTTCGGGGCAATGAACAACTCCTTCTTATCACTTACACATCTCCTAAACGTTCTCTCTCCGCAGGGCCAGTGCCCTGCGTGCATTACATACCCGATAAATAATACTGTTCAGCCTCATACAACCTTGAATTCTGGGCTTTAGGGTCCTTCTGTTTCTCAGAGAAGGTTATCTTCTTTAGAACTCACATCCCTAACCCTTCTTCAGTGGCTAAGTCCCTCAAATCAATTCTCTAGCGCGGACACACGAAAGAGCCCAAGAAAAGCGGGTCTGTACAGCCTCCCCGACTGGTGCGTCCCGCCCCGGGACGTGAGAGGGCTGGTCCGGCAGCAGACTCACGTACCCGCAACATGATGCGGTGCTCAATGTTGAGGAGGATCTTCTTCTTCTCCCTGTAGTCCCGGATGAGGGCATGCAGCGTGTCACAGTGGGGGACCCAGCCGATGAGGCCCGAGTTGGTCGATAAAGGAATGACTGCGTATCTCTGGATGCTGGCGTCCACAGGAAAGCGCGGTTATTGCACGGTAAACCAAGCACACCTCTGATGCACTCACGACACGTGACACTAGTTTTAACAAAGCCCTTGCACAGGGCTGGTGTGAGGGCCTTGTGCAAAGGATAAGGCATCATGTAACCACAGTGCACCGACAGTGTGCAAAGCACGGGGGTCTCTCAATCCACCTAACAAACTCGATGCTTTGGGGGAAATCCAGTGATTGTTTCTAAGCCTGAAACAACCTCTCAACTTAATATTCATGTTCTTAATAGGAGGAGGGGTAAGGGGGCACTGAG
Source organism: Desmodus rotundus (assembly GCF_022682495.2). Taxonomy (NCBI): domain Eukaryota; kingdom Metazoa; phylum Chordata; class Mammalia; order Chiroptera; family Phyllostomidae; genus Desmodus; species Desmodus rotundus. Next base: position 96,651 of record NW_026527233.1, on the reverse strand, counting down.
GAAAGGAAAGGTCTGGCTGGGCTGGAGTCTCATCGGGGGAAAACACGTCGAAGGTGCAGGATCTCCAGTCTAAGGGCCCCAGAGCGTTCCATTCTGGATCTTCAGGGTTGTTACAGGCATTTCGTACGAGAGCACTCTAAAGCTATGGAGGATTTTTCTTTTATAACATATCTCGTAGAGGCACAAGACTGCAAGGCAGAGATGCAGGAAAGAGCTATACTGAGCACCTGAGATTCTTCCGGAGGGACGTCGGGTCGTTGGCCAGCAGGGTGTTGACCAGGCCGAAGAGCTGCATCACCCGCTCATCCTGCCGCAGGTCCTCGTGGCCCTTCAGGAGGAAAACGAACTCATGCCCGTTGCTGCCTGTAAGGAATGGTGGGCAGTTAATGCAGATCGAGAGGGTCTCAAGCCCGGTAGGGGTGTCCTCAAAAGGCCCTGCAGACTTCATATACTTTACTCTACCTGCAGCAAAAAACTCCCTAGAATTGAAGAAAAATAAAAATGGCCCTGCTTTTGATAGTCCCCCCATGTGATGTAGTTCAAATTAAAAATAAGTACATTGAAAAAGTTCTGTCTTTGAGGACTGGGGATGATTCTGCATGGAAATGGCCATTCTGAATGTTCCCCTCCCCAACCCACCCTGCCCTTCTCTGTCCTGCCTGACCTGAGAAGCCTGACCTCTCCAGACTGGGTCACCTGGGCAGAAGGTTGGAAGGTGGGAAGAGGGAGAGGTCAGAGTACTTGCCCCTGACAACCAGCCTGCCGCAGTTCTAGAAGCAGCTCTGTCCCGGTACCTGGGCTATGGCTTCTGCTGGTGTGGAGTGTGGGAGGCCACGGGCCCCTTCCCATGCTCCCACTCCCCCTCGCACCCTGCGGGAACGTGATGAAGGCCCTCTGTAAGGGACTGTAAGAGCTTGGGAGCCTGGCCAGCTCCCTGGTCAAGAAATGGCCAAGGAGAAACTGCTTCTAGATGTGAGCCTGGACTGTGAGCAACCGCAGAGACACGGCTGGCGTTCTGATCTCTCAGAGTTCTTGTGCGAGTGTGCCCCTGTGCTGGCCATCGGCTTCGTTTCCCGTGCCCTGTGTAACTCGGTACTGGGACAGCCTGTGCAGCAGCAAGCTGATGAACCCATGTTTCACAGCCAGCCCCCCTGGTTATTTCTGTGGAGTCGGCCAGCAGTACGCTGAGGTGTTCTTGAACCTCGGCTCATTGCGTAACAAGTGGTACGAGCCCTTGATGGGCTCCTGGCCTTTCCAGGTCTGGGAGGTGAGGGTAATAGCTTCTCACTGTCGGTTGTCTGCACTCTGCTTACACCTCTGGAAGCAGGTGCTTCATCAGGTGTTTTTAATTAAGTACAGCTGGGACCCTGACTGACACAGGTTTTAGTATCAGAAGCCACCAGCCGGTGGAGAGACTCCAATTGCCTGTGGACCCCAAGGAACTGGTGCTGGTGAGCGATCACTGCACATAAAAAACATGGCCATTATATACTAACGGCAAGAGACCTCAAAGTGCCACCAGAGTCCTTAGGCCTCCCGAAACTATCCCAGACAGGGAACAAACCTCACTGGGAGAGTTCATTCCTCCTCGTTTGGGTTTTACACAATCCTATCCCACAAAGAGGGACTGTGATGGTAAAAAGAACACTCCAGAGCCCAGACCAGACGCCCCTCCTTCAACGTAGCCTGTCCTGTCCATGCGTGCATCCAGATGTCTCTCTGTTGGCCTCATCGGTCCCCTGCCGCTGCCTTCCACAACCTGTGCTCCACACTGCATACTTCACAATGCCCTTCCACCTGGTCTCGAGCAGGATGGCTACGCTTCAGTTACGTAAGCACAGCTATGTGAACAAACTGGGAGTCTCGAGGGGCATGGAATATGGAGAAATCCAGGTGTCCTCTATTCCCCTCACAGCAAACACGGAGGAGAGATGGAGCGTGTGAAAGGTTGGTGGTGTGAACAGCAAGCACTATTTTCCATGGCGGGGCAGGGTCCGGCCAGGGTGGGAGGGAGAAGCCGGGGAGACGTGCACAGTGGTCCTTACCCATTAGTGTCAGCTTCCGGGGCCTCTGCTTGGAGGTGATGACTTGCAGGGACGGTGCTATGGACTGAATGCGAATGATCGGCTGGTTGGGGTCGTACGTTCCCGGCACAGCCAACTCAAGGTCTCGGCACATCAGAAGTTTGGGGGAAACGTACTGCAGCTCCAAGGATGTGAGCTGTGAATAATCACCACAGGGTTTAGTTTTCTGCCTCCAGGGAGGAATTTAAATGCAATTTAAGTATTTTTCAGTGAAAAATAACAATGCCTTGTCCCAAAGTCTGCAAAGGGAAACCAGGTGCTTTGGAATTAGCACTAGAACACTGCAGACAGGAACACAGAAAGGATTATAATGACAGTTAACCCTGTGAGAACCTGCAGATCCTACCTGAGGCAGCTGCTTTGAGATTCGTCTGAACACGTGGTAATAGAGGTCCCAGGCCTGAGTGAGGTCCTTGACATTGCCCGATTTCATGTACTTCCTGCACCACTCCTGGGCCTCCATTAAGTCTCGCCCATATGCCTGGGAGGGAATGTGGGGGAGACGTGCAAGGTTTCACAGGCTGTGACTGACCCCAGGCTGACTCCCGAGCAGACAGACGGCAGGACCCCTCAGAGCACACCGGCTGGAGGCAGCGGCGTGGGCGGCTCTACAGGTCTGTCCTGGAGCCCCCAATCTCAGGATGGCTTGTTAAGTAAAGGAAGGTCTCGTGAGGGATCTTGTGGACTTTCAGTTAATATTTGGGGAGGGTTTTGCAACTTAATGACAATTAAATTTCTGGTGTTTTTATATCCCGTGACCGCCGTCATTTTATTTAAGTCAGTAGAAAGGCTGGAGGGAAGGGGGTCTGCGGAAGCCTCTGGGCCGTGTCTTTCAGGCTTGTTATCCCATACCTGGTTAAAGGACGTTTCCTTCAGAGTCTGGGGTCCCCGTTCCATCATCGCATGCAGGGGTTCCAGCACCTCAAACATGCCTTTCACGTTCCTTTCCCCAAAGTACAGACGAGACGCTTCTTCCAGGCCTTCGTGCCACATCTCGTGCCAGAGGATGGCCACTCGGATCAGCTCCTCGCTCACCTGGGCCACAGAGGGGCGGGGGGCGGGGAGCTATACTCAGATGCCTTGGGGAAGCAGCAGGTACTCCTTCTGGCAGCCAGAGGGAGCCTGCAGCACTGTCGTGAGGAGGAAAACCGATCGCTCAAGCCTCCGGCCAGGTGACCAGGGCCAGTGAGACCCTGCCGGGCTCCCGACTCACCATCATGGCCTGCTGCACCAGGGTGTTACTGTGCTCACACATGTTCTTCAGAATCTTGTTGGCTGCGTTGTGGCGGGCTGTGGTCGTAGACTTAGAGGCCACAGTCAGGGGGTAGATGAGGGCCTGTAGCAGACACAGAGGGACACTTGCAAATGTGTGTGAAAGGGGCCTGACACTAACTTAAGGAGGACGACACAGGAAACGGGGAGTGTGACACTGAGTCTACCAGGCAGGGCTGTCACTCATTCATAAAGGCCCCTGGGGCTGCCCACGGGGTGCACCTGCCGGTGGACAGGATGGGAGGCTTGGCTCCCATTCCCCGCACTTGCGTCTCTGGAGTAGCTGTAGGAGAGGCTGAGAACTAAAGCAAAAGGTCTCTACATACCTGGGGGTGGTACCGACCAATGTCTGTGAGCAGCTGGTGAATGAGGCGTCCCACCAAGGGCCTGGGTGTATCAATTCTTGCAATGAGCTGAGGTATGACCTGTTACTCAAAAGGCACAGTTATGCAGCGTAGAGACATGGGCACAACTCTAGTTGTTTAGGGCAGTGGCCAGCTCTTGTTACTTGTTTTAGTTGGTTCTGTTGGGCACTGAACTGGTTCAGTCCCTTCAGTTCTCTAAAGAAACTAAAGAAAATTTGGAGTCTTGACCTCGGGACCCATCCCTACTTCCTCACCACTGTGCATTTAGTGCATGCTGCCTGCTCCTCCCAACACTGCGTGACTCCGAGAGACGGAGGAGGAGTGAGAGCTGGCTTGCCCTCACCTATAACCAACCAGCCTCACCTGTAACCAAGTGTCAATCTGGATCGCCTTCACCCCCTCCACTAAGGCTTCATTGACATCTGGCCAGTGGCCATAATCAAACCATAAGGTGAGGACCCTGGAAGAGAAAGAGGAGAAAGTCACAGGAAATCTAGTTTCCCAACTTTTGTCTGTTTGTTTCTCACTGTGAAGATTCTTGAGAACTGGCAGGGCCTCCCACCCGTGGCTCCGCAAGGTGTTGGCCTTGGGACCACTTGGGAGTGGGTGGGTGGGGCGGCCACAAGGCTCAACTGAGCACCAGGAGGATCATCCCGAGTGGATAATCATTTCACTCCAGATAGTGCAGAAGCAGCACCCTGGTATAAGCTCAGAAATCTAACAGATGAGCCCATGCACAGCCCAGGGATCATCTTTGCACATACAGAGTCACCTGTACGACAGTGGCAATTCAGAAACCTGATGCTCAGCCAGCTAGAGATCCCCAAAGGAGGCCGCCCTTGTCACCTGCAGCCTCTGGACTGGCTGGTTCATGCCAAATATGTAGCCTCTCAGAGTTGGCTCTAAAAGCTGAAGGGACTTCAGCAATATTGCAACAAACAGGGGAACTTCTCCTTCCCGACATAAGCAACCACACACGGAGACTTCTCCAGCCACTTCTCCCTAATCTTTGCAGGTTTCACCCACGTGGGTGGGGCCCGTCAGCTGTTGCTCTTGGATGCACTGACCCGGGTGGGGAAGGGAAAGAGGACTCGATGCCCAATTCTCGTTCTGCCATTCCCATGGCCTACCAGGGTTTCCCCTTCCGGTCCCTGCTACCTGAGCGTGTCCTGGAGGTTGTTGCCTCGTGACAAGGAGATAGAACGGAAGAAGCCCTGGACGGCGGGGACAGTGTACATCAAGAGGGTTTTGGAGAGGTCCTGCGGGAACACACGTGTTAGTGACGCTCTTGCCTCGGCTCTCTCACCTGTAAGCTGGCACAGCAGCACACCAACAGTGCCCACCTCAAAGAGCGGTAGTGAGGGTTACGTCAGGTAGTGCACGAAAGCCTTCAGGCCGGTCCCTGGCACATAGCAAGCACTCAATAAATGGCAGTGGAGCCATAACTGTTACTGTCTTGGGCTAACGGGGGCTCCCTGAGCAGGGTAGCAGGGGGTGGGGCTGCATCTCTGAGCTCACTGCCCTCAGAGCCTGCCAGCCACCTGGGTGCACTCTGAGCTGACAGCCCAAGGGGAGGAAAAAGGCTCCGACCTTATAGTAGACCTGCAGATGTGCAGGGCCACCCACGGGCACAGGTGCGGGGCCTTGGGAGGATGAGCTCACACATGGGGAAGCAGGACAAGGACCTCATTCTTCAGCCTGCGGCTATGTCAGCTCCCCAAACAGAAGTGCGTGCACAAAAGCTGTCTCCAACGACGCTACATGGCAACTAAGCAATGTTTTCTAGCTCCCTCTGGCACTTCAGAGTAAAGCCTCAGGTTCCTATGAGCCCAACGCCTAAAGTGCTCGGTGCCGGGGTGAGTCCACGGGGGAGGGAGGGAGGGCCGGCACCTCAGTGACCTTCTTCTGCAGAGGCGAGGGCGTAGGGCTGTTCTCGCTGCTCTCAGCCTCGCTCTCGCTGTTGCTGCCCTCGGTGCTCGTGGCAGTGGTGGTGGCAGCTGCTGTGCTGGTGGCAGTGGTCGTGTTGGTGATGTTGGCCCCGCTGGTGTGACGCAGCTTCTTCTTCTCGTCGCGGGCTTGGTTCTGGTGCTTGTAGTGGAGCACAGCCTCGAAGTTCATGACAGCCCACGCGTGCCAGGCCTAGGAGCAGAGTGAGGACAGACAAGGGGGCTGTGACCAACAGCAGCGGAGGGAGGCTTGGGCAACAAGGGCCAGAGGAGCCTGAGGACGGAGCTGAGGAGGAGCAGGGTGACTGCCCTTTGCGCAGAGGCCAACAGAGCAAACTTCACTTGCGTGGGACCCTGGGGGTTAGGGTATTTCGGTTCTACGTGATGTGCTTGCGCTGTGGCACATCGCTGTGTCGGGGACCGCGGGAGTGCTGTGGGGGCGGGCGCCCGAGAGGAGCAAGCTCTGGTCCTTGATCAGGGACCTTCTAATCCAGTAGGGGGCTCACTCCCAAACCTGAACAAGGCAGAAGGTGACAGAGCAATAAGAGATGGACAATGGGAAAGCCTCACAGGGGAGAGGGACTTGGGGTAGGTCTTCAGCAGCCTTCTATTGGGAGAGGAAGAAATAAGTGGAGACAGCAGTCAGGACTTCCTGGTGGGGGAAGGGTGTGTGCAAGAGAGCAGTGAGGGGAGACTCCACGGGGTCAGACCGTGGAGGGGCTGGCACGTCAGGCCCAGGAGGTCCCGTCTTGTTCTGTAGGAAATAGAGCTGTACTTTGGTGGCAGTGTACAGAACAGACGACATGAGAGGGCAGAGGTCTTAATCAGGCCACGTGCCAGTGGGGAGAGGAACACATTTAGGGCACAGGAACACTGTGGAGGGTGACCTCGCTCACCATCGGGCCCTCACACCTGGCCTGCAGCCCGCCAGAGCCTGGGATCAGTGGCGGCTTGCCGGAAGGGGCCTCCGGTGCTTGTCTGGGTAAAGGAGGAATGAGTCACACCTGTGAGGCCTGGGGCTGCAGCGAGGCTAAGGCATGGCACTGAGTGGTGGGGAGAGCAGGAGGCAGAGCCGGGTTGGGGGCCTGTGAGTCTAAAGTGATAGGAACAATGAATAATCCACTCACAGTTGGACTTTCTGGATAATCGTGAAATTCCTTTGTGTTCCTTGTTAAAAACCTTTTTTTAAAATAAAAATGTGCCCGTTTCTCCTCCTAAGCAAAGTAGATTGATCATAATTGATGTTTATTTATTTATTTAAAGACTTTATTTATTTTCAGAGAGAGGGGAGGAAGGAGAAAGAGAGGGAGAGAAGCATCAATGTATGGTTGCCTCACGTGGCCCACACATGGGGACCCAGCCCACAACCCAGGCATGTGCCCTGACTGGGAATTGAACTGCTGACCCTTTGGTTCGCAGCCTGTGCTCAGTCCACTGAGCCACACCAGCCAGGGCGACTGAGGTTTATTTGATGAGTAAGAAGTCTGCAGTGGCCCAGGTTCAGTTTACCCATACCCTCATTTACTCAACAAGTACCCCCTGTGTATCTGCTCTGTGCCAGGCACTGAGCTGGCGGACACGGTGATGAGGGGAACAGCCCCTGCACGCACAAAGGACGATACCACTGATGGCGGGCAACGGTGCACACCCAAAAGGACCTACACTAGGTAGGAAACACTAGAACTGGAATTCCTAGAAGTAGATTCTTCCTTGTGGTTTGCTTTTTTCCTAAACATTGAATGAAGAAAAGTAACCTGGTTAGGCGACAGTTCTAATTAGATAGGTTCCAGCTAATCGAGGATTTCCTGTATTTAGTTTCCAGACTTGGACCGAAGCCGTCTGTCCTAGAGAGTAATTATTGCTGACATCAGGAAATGGGCATTTTTCAGATCAGAATGAAGCATGCTTAATAAAGGTAAGATTTTTGTTGTGGACGCTTCTGGGGTCTTCAGACACAAGTCGAGCCCAGAGGGATTACTTCACAAAATATCAGCAGGCTAGGGGAGACACGGGAAAGCAAGCGGTGACATCTGCTATACCAAGAAGCTATTAGCAGGAGGCCCCTCAATGCACATGTCCAAGAACCACTCCTCTATCAGCCAGTCATACGTTTTATACATTCCCTAGTTCTCTTTATCTCCTTGAAAAGTTCCTACAACATAACAGGATGTGACCCAGAGCCTTCCAATAAAAACAGAGGAAGTTAAGTTCCTAGATGAAGAGCAAACAGGAATGGAAACAGGAAGAAGCTGGGAAGGAGCAGATGACCCAAGGGGAGATAAAGTTCCAGAGATTAATCACGTGTCCAGGAAAACACACAGCTAAGGGTCTGGAAGGCGGCAGCCACGTACATGATAAAGGTACACTAAGTCTTTCTTGTAAGGGGCCTCTGACAGCCGGTCTGCTAGCACTCAAAGAAGCAAATTCACAGCATTGGACCAGCTAACAAGCAGGGGTGCGCAGGGGCATACAGGAGCACAGAGCCGGGCCGTCTAGTGCTGGGGGGGGGGGGTACATAGGGAGGGGGCACAGCTGGGGGGCCCTGTGTCCAGTCACCTTGTACCAGTTGCGGTCATGCTCCGTGGCGGCGCTGTAGTACTGCAGGACTTTGGGGATTGTGCTCTCATTGATGCCCTGGAGGTTCAGCTGCCACTCCCCAAGTTTCAGGAAACACCTGCAACAGAGAAACAGGCCCCCTTGTGTTGCCCCCTCCTCAAAGGAGAATGAGTTATGGCGGGGGAGCACTGCAGCCTTTCTGAGGGAGTCACTGGCTCTCAGGAAGCAACAGGATGGAGCCAACAGAACTGCAAGCCACACTGAAGGAGAAAGACGGGCGTTTGGGACGCGTTTTTATGGTCTTATGTCTTCTTCTTGACAGAGGCCTTTCAATGCTAGCATAAACCAGGGACCAGGTACAGGTAGGTCTGTGTGGGCCTCTCTTCCCCAAACCCAATTTTTGTGGGTGACAGCAGTTGAGAGTAATTTCTCTTACTGCCACACGGTTTCTGCCTCACTCTCCCGTCTCCGTTCTTACAGTGACGATATTAACAGCTGGCGTGCACTGACTGCTACTCCGTCCCAGGTGCTGCTCTAAATGCTCGGCAACGTATTCTCTCCATTTATCCTCACACCGCTTCTATACCATACCGCCCTAGGGAAGAGGAGCTCTCGCTATCCCCGGTTTACACGACCACCAACTGGAAACACAGAGAGGTCAAGTAACTTGACTAAAGTCACACGTCAAATTAGCAGCACATCTAGCATTGGAAAACAAGGAGTCTAACTTGGAAGCCAGAGACCAGGAGAGAAACAGCACTTGGGTGCTCCTGGGCTGCTGAATCCTATACCAGTAAGTAGCAGAGGCTTGGGAGCAGCACGATTTGATGGCTGCCTGGGATCCTACAGGAAAAGGTGAGACGTAAGCAGCGACACTCCCATGGGCATTCCCGTGCTGCGGAGGCTGCCGGCCTGGCAGGCTGGGGTGTGGCCGGCCTGGCAGGCTGGGGTGCGACCGGCCTTGGCCAGTGGGGGCCTCACCGGGCCATGAGCTTGTGCAGCTCCTGCTTGTGCTGCTGGTCCTCGGGGGCGATGGCGTGCTGGGCCTGCTGCTGCATCGTCTGCACAAAGTGCTGCATGTGCTGGAAGGCATCGATCTGTACAGGACAAGGGCACAGGGAGCCACTTGGCATGCGGCCCAACCTCACGGGAAACGAACTACTGTTCACGTAACGGTGTGTGAGCCAACCCCTCTCCAAACAGCACGCCCTGGAGCACAGGGTCAGAACCCTGCAGGACAGGACAGGACATGGTTCTGGGGGATGGCTGCGCTTTTCGAGAAGATTCATATTTTTTCAACTCGAGTCTTAGCTCTCTCCTCTGCCAACTATAATGGCTGGTTTACTAAGCCTCAGAAAAGCTACTTGCCTGGCTATCCCAAATAACAATTCATAGGAAGCAATTTGAAACAACTGCTTACTTCACTATCAACGTACTGCCCTGGGGGAAATTAGGCTTATGGGGAATTAGTTCAAGCTAGTACAACTTTAGTATTTGTTTAAAACACTCTGGTACCATGGACACTCCAGCAGAGCAAAAACTACAGTTAAACAAAAACCTGGTAGACCCCTCAGTACCCAAATAAGAACACAGAGATGAGGTGAACACTCCTTGCATCCACGGGGGAAAGGAGGAAGTCACTAGACTAGCAGACATCCAGTGGGACCGGGTGGCCTAGCAGCCAAACCTTCAGGGCATCCTCAAGCAGTGATGTCTTTTTATGCCGTGGGATTTCATACCAAGTGAGCAGAAGGCATTTGGGTTAGGAACAGAAATTCCTGGTAAACAGGAAAACAGATTGGAAAACAGCCAAGCTAGGGAAGAGTAGAGGCAGTCAGAGATCTGGGAGTAAGTTACAAGCCATTTGTATAAACCTGCCACATCCAGACACACCAGCATCTGATAAATGGGGTCTGTGCATTTTTAAAGGTCTTTAAGGATGGAGACAGAGCATATAAACATCAAAAGCTCAAATGGAAAAAACAGTGAAATTTAAATCTACCAACGCAGGGCAGGGTGGAGGGGACACACCAGGTGGGAGAGGATGTAAAAAAGAGGCTAGGTGTTCTTTGCTGCAGAGGAGGAGGAGGGAAAAATATACTTTCAGTAAATAAGGTCAGAATGATCTTACACTAAATCATATGAATCATTTTTTTTTTCTTTTTAAAATAGAAACACGTCAATGATGATGGCCTTAAAGGAAAATGAAACTCCCTGGCTTGGCGGTCTGGACCAGCTCAGATGCTTTTCAATAAAGAAGTGACTGGCAGCAAGGGCCAAGGCTGGAGCGGCTCACTTGCAAGCTGGCCCGCGTCCATTCGGACACGTGCTGTCTTTTTCACAGTGGCACCCACACCCTGGCCACTTTCATTTTCTCCACCTGAATAAAACTTGCTCTGTTCTTACTCTGATTTGTCCTTCAGATCTTTCCTGGGTGACTCGAGAACCCGGAGGTCACCTGACATGAGAAGGGTCCCGGGGCAGGGCCAGGCCCTGGCGTGGAAGCGATCTGGTAACAAGATGAGACTCTGGAATGTGGAACCAATCTTGACTCCTGTACCATTGATCAGGGGTGTGATGGGCCATGTGTCAGGCACTTTACCTAAACTTGCATAATAACCCTCCAACAAGAAGACTTGAGAGCTGGCTCAAGAGATTCCAAAATTAAAAAAGATAAAAAAGAGCTAGGGCTAACCCAGGGCCAGAATGACGTGAGGAACAACTTATCAGGCAGCTAATCCATGCGTGAGGACAGGGCGGACACACAGATGTTCCCACCGTTAACCAGACACCTGTCTCCCCCGACATCGGCCTGCGCTGAGCTGTTACACTGCTTTGAAAAATGAACATTAGCACCCCACACCTGGAAGTGATAGCTGTCCCTTTAGTTTTTCTTCTACGAGAACTACACTGACCAGGACGAAACCTGATTAAAAAGAAAGAAAAAGAATTGGGAGGCAGTACGAAGCGATCAATCACTAGAAAGGTGAGAGAGCGCTCGTGATCGGTGTGCACGTGGAGCAGGTGAGAACTGAACTGGGAACTCTGATGCCGGAAGCTTTCAGAGCCCATGGCCGAATCACATCAGCCAAGACATAGAGTTAAAACTCTGGGAGACTCACCAAGGCGCCGAACAAAAAACAAGTAGCCCAAACTGGGGAGGCTGGGTATTAGTTTGGATTTGAAGCCCAATATTAAGTTTAGGAGGTTTATCCAGCATGGGAGAATCTAATATTTCTCTGCTTTGTGGCATGGAGGCAATTTATTTTCAAGGAAATAAAAATCTATTAAAAACGATTTCTTTTTTCCATTCCCAGGAAGTGAGAGGGGAAAAATGATTCTTTCTCCTTATAGATGCGGAACTGGTCACTAAGAGGAAGACGCTTCTCTCTGCTCCAGCTTTCAAGCTGGGCACAGTATTCCCGAGTTTTGACTGCCTGGCGGTCTACGGGCAAGACGATGATCTAAGCTTAGTGAAATTTCACGAAAGGGCCAGGCTGCCACTGAAGTCTGTGAAGCATTCCGGCTGGGAAAACACTGTACACATACCTGTTGCCTATGCCTTCCTATGCAACAGGGTCTGCTCTCCCCCAGACTTTTCACCTGCCTTAGGTAAGGCAGAGAGAACCCTCATTGACAGTGGAGGAATGTAAAGCTCAGGGAAGGAAAGTGACTGTTCACTCACACAATTATTACTAAGCAGTCAGTTTTCTTCCGGCAACTCCTGGACTCTCAAGAAGACGTGACATATTTAGCTCTGGGCTTGAAGTTCAAGCGCCTAACTTTAAATAGGTTTCTAAATTTTTATCCTTGTGGTTTTATGCCTCCCACCAGAATCTGGGCTCCTAAGAAAAGGCCTTAATCTGTGGTCAGTTAAAGAAGCCACTCCCTGGTTGAGATATTAGCCAAGGGTTCTTTCTGCCTGCCCTGGGCAAGACATTCAAAGACTTAGAGGCTCGGGAGGGAGGAGACCAGACTACATTCAGATCCAGCACCTTCTGTTTTTCTCATCTGCCTGGAGGAAGGTCGGGCTTTGAATCAGAAATGCTTTGGCTTGGAAGGCTTACAGAGACTAAAAAAACACAAACCAAAACAAAACAAAACCCCCAACTGCCCATTTGGAGGAAGGAACCCGGCCCATTACTCCTGAAGTAAACCCTGAGGACACAGTGCCTGGGTGCAGGGGCCGGCCCTCCCACTTGCGGTGTCCATCTCGGCCACAGGGTCAACCGCTCACAAAAGGAGTCAATTTCTAGACCCAGGCCAAGGGGTACGCCTTCGGCAGAGACACAGCTGATTTTATCACCTCTCTCCACAGCCGAGGCCCCTGTGGCTGCCTCGCATTCCTCTCTCACCACAGGCCCACCGCGGGGACTCCCTCCTCTGTCCGGGAAGGAGAAGGATGCAGGAGCCAAAGCAGGTGCTCGTTTTGCCTCCAGAGTACACTTCCTGACAGCCGTCCTCAGCATCCAGCATCCGGGAAGACTGCTGAATACCACTAAAACCCCCACCCGGAGGAGCCACACCTCTTTCCCAAGGACAGCCTGTAAATAAAGAGGAATTCTACACTGGCTAGAGAAGACTTTCCCCACTGGTTTCAGCATTCCACTCTGGGGGTTGTTGCTTTTTGAATCCCAAATTGATGATAGGAAAGGAGACGGGAAGTCTGAGAAACCACACAGGCCCTGTGGAAGCTCCAGGCAGGGTTTTCACAAGTGTGCTGACCAGCCGTCTTCTCTGAGGGGCAGGAACTGGCTGTTCCTATGCAGCAGCACATCCTGGCTGCTAACGTAACCGTGGTTACACTCACTGGTTTGATCAATGGTGTACGTGCATCTCCCTGGACATGATTCCCTCTCTGAAACCAGGCCAAAGAGCTTCCTAACAGGAGCAACCCCCTGACACAACGGTTTGCATGCCGTCGGCCTTGAGGAGGCGGTGAGAGGCAGAATCTTGGCCCGCTGTTGAAAGCATGCACATACAGACCTTGCGAGCACTCTTCCACATGTTTTTCATGTAGGCGTAGGTCACCTGAGGGTGTCCTGTTGGCAGAGGATGGTCAAGTTGCCGAGATGGATCAACTCCCAGGAGCAACACTAAGGTTTTATGAGCAAGAGCCTTCAAAACAAGAGCGGTCAGGGTATAAACAGGCCTGGACTCAGGGCACACTCCCTCTTCAGCCTCCCCCGCCACCCAGGGTGGGGCGGGCACTCACCAGCCTGCCGCTCTTGCCACACAGGCTTGCATACTTGAGCCAGGTCCTCATGTCCTCGTGGGGGCTGACCACAAGGGACCGCACCATGAGGATTTTCTGCCAGTCCTCCACGATGCGCTGGCAGCCCTGGAACATCACAAGTGGGGATTAGATGGGGCCTCTGCTATATCTTAACCCCCACGAGTGAGAGGAAGACCACCATGAAACAATAAAGAGACTCATTTTTATAATCTCGGCTTTCTCAGGGGAAGGGTACTGTGACTGAAACTCCCGTGCGGGGCTTCCCAAAATTTGAGGAGCAGAACATGGACTCTGGAGCTTGAACGCTGACTCTGCCACTTACTATCTACGTGACCTTGGACGTGTTAGTTAGCTTCTCTGTGACTGATCTGTAAAACGGGATAAAAACAGCACCAACTTCATAGGGCTATGGTGAGGGTTCAAGGAATTAAATTATTTAAGTTTCTTTTCTGAATTAAAAATAATGCATTGTTAACTTTATTATTTTTTTTTTGCTTTCGTTTCTCTGGTTGAAGATGACTATCACTGACAAATCCAATTTAAAATATACCATTCAAAATTCAAAAAACTAAGTGTAAGAGAAGTTTAAATAATTAAAATTTCAAGTGATGTCTGTAAGCTGGTGGCACTTACATTTCTGAAGTTATTAACGCCTGTCCCTGCGCTAAGACTTTTGTCCTCGTTTATGCTTAGTCTTTCCTCTTCCTATTTGTTTGTCTCAGATCAAACAGTGCCTGGAGAAGGGGAAGTGCCTTACTCATTTACACATATAAATTCTTCTTAACTAAAAAAGAGTGACTTAGTCATTGTCAAAGGGGCTAATTTTGTATTCAAGGACTTCTGAGGGGAAGGTGGGCCTCTCCGCTTCCACCTCCACTAGTAAGTGGTTGGACTCGGACAAGCCATCAGGAGATGGGTTTGAGACCCCTCGCTTCAGCGGTGAATTCCATGACACCAAACAAGCCGTCCTCTGCGGAAGTCAGTCTACAAGTCTGGGAGCAATGGCGGTAGGCTTTTCAACGAGACAGGACAGACTGAGCCTGAACAAAGACCCCAAGACGCAATGCCAGTGAGGCCGACCTCTCACACTGCCCGAGGGAGACGCTGGCTGGCAATTTCAGTCTAGATGACCTGGCCAGAGAGGCAGTCTTCCTGCCTGGCAGTTCGGTGAGTGTTTCGACAGCAAGCCATCCGTGAGAGCCAAATTCCTACCACAAACTTAATGCTTCATTTTTCAGGCCTTGGACTATATCTTTCCATCCCATTAAGTGTCACAACAGTGAGTTGAAAAGTTAGAAAAAAAGTAAAAAGTGTACTGAGTGAGTGTTTTGATGACTCCTCACCATCTGCTAGTTTCTCCCAGATGCTGAAATAATGTTGCCCCCGTCAGGCAAGAAAAACGTCTTATCTGGAGATAGGAAAGTCACGCAGGCTTGAAATGATGACAGCGTCTTGGACACAGTAAAGACAGACATGGGTCTCCCCTCCCCAAGACTCTGGACCACTCTCCTTCCAAGTCTCTCATTGGATTAAGTTCCACTCATTACAATGGCAGAAGGTTATCAGATCTCTGGTTTGGAAACTGTTCATCATTACAGGCACTGAAAAAACCAGCGTGTGTGCAAGTCAAGTGGGCAGCGCTTGTCCTGGTGTCCAGCAGACAATTTTCCATCACAACATTCAGTGGGTATTTCATAACTGCTAGTAAGACGTGGGGGGAACTGCATGTGCTTGTGCAGAGCGTAAACGACTCCTGTGTTCGTGGATGAGCGCCTGCCCGCTGCGCTTTCCTTTCCGGTGGAATGCGCCCTGAGCCACTGAGACAGGAATGCGGCTGGGACGCAACAGGCTTTGTCACAGCCTCCTGAAAAGCCTGGAAGCACAAACTCTGACTGGTCTGAAGACAGAATATGGAATTAGGTGTGGACTGAGCCAAGAGGAAGCAGTTTAAAATTGAGAAGGTTGCTTATGACAAGGAGGGGGACAAGCGGCTTTGGAAGGAAGGGCTTTCTCTTGCTGATGAACTTCCCTCCTACCCACCCAACGGCTGGGAGAGCTGTCCTTTCCAAGAACACTTAAGGCCGCTGACTCCGAGATCTGGACTCGACGGCTCCTCATGCGAAAGTGATCGGAATGTACAATGAAAACACTGATGGAAGACTTGGAAAAGTTTCTCTAGGACGGGAAACTTCAGTGGAAAAACGTCTGAATAGAGATCATGGGATGACCATGACCTGAGGAACTGTACGTGGCAGGCCGTGGTCAGGGAGAACATCAGGCAAGCCCACCGAAAGAGCTGGACGCAGGTGGCCAGCGACTGCTTTCGAGCCGAGGTGCTCAGAGCTGGCTGCGTATGGAATCCCCTGGGGAGGCTCAGAAGTTACTGATGCTGGCCTGTCCCCAGGAGTTCTGATTTATTTGGTCTGGGAAGTGGCCTGGGTATCTGAATTCTTCAAAGCTCCCCAGATCATGCTACTGTGCAGCTAAAATCGAGAGCCGCTGATTTTGAGGTTAAGATTCTCAACTGGCGGGCTGTGTCACTTATCAAAGACTTTTTTTTATTCCTAGAGAAGAATAAAAGGAGACTGGGAAATTGGTCACCCTCACAGCTGAAGGCTCAGCTGAAAAGCCTGGGAGTAGGGGTGCCCAACCTTTGGTGGCGCCTGCAAAGAGGAGTTGTCTTGGGCCACACATTAAATACATTGTGACATGTGATCACAGACAAATCTCATAATGTTTTAGGTAAATTTACGATTTTGTGTTGGGCTGCGTTCACAGCCATCCCGAACCGCATGCGGCCCGCGCGCCGCAGGCTGGACCCCGCTGCGTTGGTTGCGGCAAACTGGCCAGTGAGGAGGCAGGAAGCGTGTGCTGAGTGAAACAGGAGAGGGAGGTGGCTGCTATTCGGGCTTCCCACCAGGCTCACCTGCAGCCTCTCCCACCAGATCTGGCGGATGATCTCACGTCGCTCGGGGACAAGTTTGTACTGGATCACCTCCTCCAGCTCGGACAGCATGTGGCAGGAAACCATGGCCTGATGAAAGCAAATCACATTCTAACATAATGTGTGCGAAGCATCCGAGAGCCAGGGGTCACCTCAGTCATTTCTTCTGGTGCAGGCTATCTGCCGAGAACACGCAGGCAGGTGCCCAGCAGCCTGTGAGCCCTCGGTCGCCCACTCTGGAAAACCCGCTGAAAAGGGCCTCTGAAACAACAACAGGGGAATATCCGATACTCACCCCATATGCCCGACTGTAGCTCTCTCCTGCCATAGCGGTTAACTCGGCATCCAGCAGGTCCCTGGCTTTGTCGACACACTAGGAGAGAAACAGGAACCCCCCTGGAACTGAGCTTTGGACTTGGGAGCTGAGGGTAGTGCTGTTATTTTCTGGCTTCTCAATGAGCTGTGACGTTATCTGTCCCACTTAAATTCCAATGATGAAGAGAAAAATTCACCAAAGAAGGGAAGGAACCTCTTCCCAGATCTGAGTGGCTGGAGAAGCACACTATCTCATTTCTTGGAAAAGGCAGAAATGTACGGCAGCCAAAAGCCTCGCATATATGATAACACCCAAAGTCTTGGGTAACAGGGAGGGGAGAGGTGTGCTTAGAATCACCGCGCTCTTGCAGCTCAAGAGGACGACTTGGGGGTCTACCTGCTGCCCACGTGTCCTACCGGGCACGTCTGTGAACATGGAGTGTGTAAGCAACGGCTCCTGGGGCTCATCTCTGACTTGAAAGCACCTCGTCCTCACGGGACAGTGCCTCTGACACTGGCAGAGGAATGCCTGGCCCTCCCTGTGTGAAAACGGGAGCCCCTGGGTGGGTGCTGTGCACGGCCCCGGTCTCAGCTCTCGTCGTGCGGAGCAGAGCCCCAGGGTGGGCACTGGGACCGCAGCTGCAGTCCTTCCTCTGTGCTTCGCCTGTTAAAAACCTGTCATGCCGAGCTCTCCCTGGTTTGAACGTTTAAGGTTAATTATTGTGCCCCCACCCCTGAAGTGCTCAGGTCGTTTACCCAAGCACCCCATTCAAGACGGCCTGGTGCCCGACGGGTGGGTGCGATTACTTCATTACTTTACTCAGCAAGTCAGCACAGGGTTTTCAGATAAAGCGCCGGCTTTCCTGGAAGGTCATTGACGTGTGACACACTGGAAGAGCCGGAAGAAACCCGTGGCTGACTTCTGCTGTGGTGGAGGGCGCCTGATGAAATGGACCGTCTCTCTCTACTACCAGGAACACTCAGGCAAGGCAGTAACAAGGATGCCACGGTGGCCCAAGAGGCTACCTCTACAAGCAATCTGGACGGTCATTTCCAGAACACCCCAACTACGGCGCTGGCAGCCTTCTTCTCACTGTGCACTTTGCTCCAAAACCTCCCAGTGAATTCATGGAGCCGAACCCAGAGCCGAGTACCACGGCCGATCTGCACAGGCGCCGTGTGCCAAGGAGCTGCAGGCCACGCACAGTTGCCTTCTCTTTGCTAGGTGGTCTGGGTGAGTGTGGCTTTTACCTGCTGTGCCAGGGAGAAGAGGTCCTGGTGTAGTGCAAGCACGGCTCTGTAAAATGCTCCATCGTGGGTGTCCCGAGGGATCATACAGGTGTACTCCTCCATGCTGTCCCACTGACCTACAGAGAGAGGGGGAGGGAGAGGGAGAGAGAAAGGGAGAGGGAAGAGAAGACAGACAGACAGAGAGAAGCATTAGGGCAGTCAACCTGCTGGGATAAAGGCAGGTTGACCACCAGCAGGCCTTGTCATTGTTTGAGCCCACGCACTTAGCTTGGGGCTCAAACAAGACAAACGTGAGCCTGATGGACCAAAACCCTGCAGAGACCCCCATACCCTGTGGGGCCAGCGAGCCAATCTCACAAACAAAGCCACATCTGTGTCCCAAACACAGGCCTCCACTGCTGTCCAGAGAGCTCCGTCAAAGATGGGAGAAACGGCAGGAGGCGTGTCAGGCGGGTTTGATGCAGTACCTCGCTAACCTGGAGAACTCTCAGGTTTCTCTGGGTGAGACCGGACGGCTTTCCTCCTTACTAGTGAAGCATCTGAGTTCAATAGTATGTTGGAAATTACATTTTCCCCTTAACAACTGAAAATGGCCATTACCCAGACACGGGACAGGATTAGACAAGTAGTTTGCCCATTTCACTCTGGCAGTACCTTTGCCTCAGAAGGAGGAGATAAATATTTTAAGAGGCTCTATTATAACAGAAAGATGGGCTAGGCCATGGTGCAGTAGACTCTGTGTCACGGCCGACTGGGAGAATGGCTACGGCCAGGAATGCAGGTGGAGCGGCTTCCCCAGGTGGGGTAAGCGGGTATCGAATGCCAGGGCTTCCAAGACCACATGCAGAAAAGACTTCGGCTTCACTAGCAGCAAACTGCAGGGCTGCCAATTTTATAAGGCGTTTTCCTGCCGTTCACGCCAGTCCAGCAGCTCATCCATTCTCAGTGCCTCTGGGCAAATGCAAAATAGCAAACAATGACTCCTCAGGAAGCAATTTATTTTTGAAAAATGTTTTGGATCTAGCCCAGAGCTTGGGAAAGGACAGGATATAAGCTCTGTGACTCAGGAGGGATAGAGTGCAGGAAGGTGGTTACGTAACCTTCCTCTGGACTCGATGGCTGAAGCCTTTCATCCTATGGATCCTTTCCCCTCTTACTAGGAACATCGCTGGAACAGATGCGGGGGCCTGGTGTCAGAAACCTACAGTCTGTGAGGATTAAAAGGGAACCTTTGCTTTTAAAGACTTGGGGAGAGGCGGTAAGGTGGGCGAATGTTGGGCAGCAAGGAGGAGAAGAGAGAAAACAAAATTGTCAAAATGTTTATAATTGAAAGAGACAGTGAAAGGCATGTGGGGGTTCATTATATTATTTTATTCAGTTTTCTGGTGTTCATTATATTATTTTATTCAGTTTTATGCATGTTGGGAAAGGTATGAAATAAAAGTAGACAGCTATCTTCTCTACTCTTGCTTGGGCTAAAGACATGATGAGTGGAGCTCCAGCAACCATACTGGGTCACGAGGTGGACTTGAACAGACAGGCCCCACTCTGCAAGGCAGAAATATGGAAAAGGGCTAATGACAGTCGAGTCAGAATACTAGTCTGGGAATTCCTATCTCGAGATTTCATTCATGAGAGAGAAAATAAACCAGTAACCTGGTTCAGACAAGAACCCCAAACACACCTCACTACATATCTTAATTGCAACGCTCGCTCACTGTGTTCCTTGGCTTCCCTGTGAAAAGCCATTTTCACCCCCGTCTAACAAGTTAGTCAAAATCCTTAGGTAGAGACAGCTGGAAGAGACAGGAGGGAATATAGACTGTTGGACACTTTTGCAGACCTGACATCCTGCCCGCAGCCATACTTTCGGATGCGAGCACCCAGCCTCACCTGCCCACACTGACTGGGGTGCTTAGGAGGAAGCCTTACCTAAACCCCAGGCAGCGGCAGCAGCCATCCGGGCCATCTTGGCTTGGGTCTCATCATTGACCAGGGTCCACTTTTCACAGCATTGCTGGTGCAGCTGCCCCCTGCACAAAAAGAATTAGACAGTTGAGTTCACTGAAATCACCTCTGTAACCTGTTGCTCTTTTGCCCTCTTGGGTTAGCTGGGGGGCCACAGAGGAACTGGATGAGAGGGGCCTGCCTTGAACCGGGAGCCTTTAAAGAAAAAGCACTTTGACTGGGCCCCCCGATAGAAAAGTGATTGGCAGTCTGCTGTTCCTATGGCCTGGTACTCATAATCTGTCTGAGAGCAAGGTTGTCAAAGATGGGGACCATGTCTCCCTCGGTGTGACGTGAAATGTCCTCAACATCTGGCCCCCTCCGTAACTATTAAATGACGCCCCTCTCGTGTCAACGGTTTCCAGCTCCGTCCCTTCGGCAGGCCTACAGAGAAAGCCACCTGAAGAGAGACACGCCCGGGCACTCATTTTGGGCTCAAAGCTGGAGGGAGAACTGGCCCTTAGAAGTGTTACACAAGCGGCCGCAGGCTGAGATGCAGCCAGTCTGCCCCGAAGGGAGAGGCTCCTCAACGGTCACCTCTGCCCGAAACCCAGACGCTGCTTGTTCACAGAGTTTTGCACAGTTACGACGAGTGTGGCTCCGGACCGTGAGATACTGGGATTACGAGTGGTGCTCCACAGGCTCCAGTACTCACGGAGAGGGGGGCCCTCTCAAGAACAGAGACGCCCTCGTGGCAGTGGCGACAGCCGCCTCCCACGTGCACTTCCGAACGGAGAGAAATAAAACTCTGCTCCTGAGCAGATACAAGCCCTGCTTTCACGTCAGCTTCAAGACTCGGCTCCGAGACTCCTCAGTCTTCCCTGTCTTCTGACAGAGATGCTGCAGGGCGTTTTAACTTGGTACTGGGAGTGAGGGCAAGTCCCCAGTGGCGCAGCTCCGAAGCCTCATGGGCAGCATGGGTTGGGGCTGGAGACAAACATGCTGACTGGTGACTACATCTAGGAGAACAGTTCAGGCCCATGATCCAGAATCGGGGCACAGCAGCCACTAACAGCACATCTTTCTGGCACGTGATTAAGAGAGGCAGGGACACAAGCATTCTAACTCAACACACAGCCAAGATCAAAGAGGAAGAGGAACTGGGCAGCCCCACCCCACCCACACACTGAAGCAGCTCCGTGCCAGAAGCAGGGTGGGCCTAGAGGCCTTCACTGCTGCTGGGCCCCGCTGGGGCTACGCTCAGAACAGCAGCGCTCCAGCCGTCCTGTGCGTCGGAACCCCCGCAGGGCTCCTTCAACGGCACTGCTCGGTGCCTGTCCTGAGTTCCTGATCCGGGAGGCCTGCACAGGCCGATGCTGTGGCACCGGGGCCTCAGTGTGAGAACCACCTGCTCAGGGCACAGGGATATGCCCTCTGGGCAGTGTCTTTGTTGGGGTCTGGTCTGGAGGTAGAAAAGAAAGCTACATGGTTTCCAAATGGTTCTTTCAACCCAAGAATTCAATTTTTTTTCCCCAAATACAAGCGCAAGTTCATTTAGAAAGTCACAGAGGTAGAAAAAGTGAGCCAGCTGGGCTGTGTGGGCTCAGGAAACAAGTTCCAGAGGCAAAAGAAGGGCCGGTGGAGCAAAGGGGACACCTTGAGGGAAGAGGTGGGGAAAGTAGAACTCAAATTTTTATAGTTCCTTGACACAAGCGATTCAGCACCCCTCTAGTCCTTTGCCGGGACCACCCCTTCCTGTGCCATGGGTCTAAGAATCAGCTTGCTTTTCATTCAGAGACAGGGAGCAAGCTCAGTGTGGAACACCAGGAACCATTACCCCGAGGGGCAAGGCAGGAGCAGTGCAGGGCGGCACCCCAGAAAGGAGATCCTGACAGTGAACACAGGTGCCTTCAAGCTGCGGCTGTCACAGCTGTCAGAACTCTGCCCAGGGCGGGGGGCGGGGTTCCTCTTTTGGAGGAACCAAATAAACATTTGCTACAAATCAGAATGCAGAATATACTGAGTCCTGACTCTCAAAGGCAGTGGGGGGAGAACAACATCAAACAAATCCAAAACGTGAGACTGTGGGGTGAACCCCTCCCACTGCACACCAGGGAAGGCCAGGGAAGAGCCCCACCCCCGGGGCTTGGTCTTTCCCACCTAGGGTGGCCGCAAAAAGCTTAGCAAGTGTTCTTTCATTTGGAACACCTGAGTGGTTGGCTGACGCCCAAATAATCTGTTCTCAAGGACCCAGGGGCCATGTGAGGGACAGTGTGGGGCGGGAGTTCCCCGAGGTTCACTCTGGCTGCAGGTGTGGCTGTGTGCAGACTGGGGCTGGGGGGCTGACTCTTGCGTTAGCATCCTGGAGGTAGATGAGTGTGGGGACGGGTGAGTCTTAGCTCAGTGGCAGCCCTAGATCATGCCTGATGCCACCTCTGGCGAACACCTGCCTCAGGCATATTCAGGATACACACTCAAAGCAACAGCAACTGGGAAACTGCACTCTGCATATAACTGACTGAACGAGCCATGTAAGAAGCCGACATATAATCAGGAAAAGACTTATGCTTCTTTCATCTCTTTTTAAAATCTTTAAGTCTGCTGCATTCTTAAATCCCTTGGTCAGCATCACTGGCCACTTTTGCTTTATAGCTAATTATAAAACGGGAACGCACCCAAGAGATCAGAGGCAAATGGGACCAAGTAGTGCAGCGTCAGGAGGCCTGGATCGCTGTGCTCTTGGGAGACCTCCAGACGGCCGTGTCAACTTCTGTGACTCAGTTTCCCAACAGTCACACAGGCAGACCAGAAAAAACTGCATCTGAAGTCTCTTCTAACACATCCGAGCTGTCCCTACTTAGCCCATCTAAGGAACGTAGTTGTCTTTAATTCAGAAGAGGCAGGCAGGGGAAGGGACCAGGAAAGGTTTCAGATGAGGGACAGGAAGCTCAGGCAGACCTTGAAATACGGGGAGGATTTAAAAAACAAGACAAAGGAGCAGAAGAAAAGGCGGGCGATTCAGGAAACTGAATGGATGAGTACAGAGAAAAAAAGAAATTCTGTGGGGTTTGGAGAAGAGCGAGCAGTCTGGCCAGAGCGCAGATCATGAGGCAGAGGCACCGAGAGACGGGCTGGAGAAGTGAGCTGAGATTGCAACAGGAGAGACTTTGACGAGGCTGTGACATTTACCCGGGATCACTGGAGGAATTGATTATAGAGTTGAATTTTAAGAATGTTTGCATTGTTTTTTTAATCTTCCTCTTAACAACATGTGGTTGTGTGATAACCAATCTGAAAGTTGAAGAAAATTGTTTTTGAAGTGAGGTGGCTAGTTCTTGTTAACATTCTTTTCCGTAGAAGATTCCACAGTGACGGGCATGCTCTGTACCTGCCCTGTTCAGTGCGGCAGCCACGAGCAGCCCTGGCTCCTGAGCACTTGGAATGTGGCTAGTGTGCCTGGATATTTAATTTCATTTAATTTAAAGGAGCCATATCTGGCTAGTGGACACTGTATCGGGCAGTAGAGTTTAGACACCTGTTGGACATAAAAAACCCAGCTTTAGTTCCACAAACTGACGGAGCGGATTCGATGGAATATACTTCCTCAATTTGCTGGCTAAGTGAATATGGAATGCGAATTATGAAAATAAATAGTATCTCCCTATTAATGGCTAAACCAGACAAACCAATTTCAAATAACTTTAGATCACCTGTATATATGTGACCCAATGCCTAAGGCTATATTCATTGACATTAAGCTTTCATGTACTACATTACATCACCTTTTATTTGTGAAACATAACTTTATATTAAGAAATAAAAATAGCAATCATTTACCAAAAAATCTGTAACTAGGTGTAGCGAGAGATCATTCTTTTTAGAAGTCTTACTTTGATTTTTCAATAGTATTTTTCAAACTTTCTGAGGTATAAAATTTTTAAACAAGTCAGAATTTGCCTGTATCAAAGAGACTGGCGTCTACTGATGCAATGGAATATCACGTAGTCTTTAAAAAGACGAGGCAGCACCTTTGGTGCTGATGTGTAACAGCGGTCCAGAGCTGCCAAGTGAAAACCAGGCGCGGAGCACACCGCCACACTGCAGTGCACGCGCGGGTCTCCCCGGGGAGTCTGCACAAGGCCCCGGTCTCCGGGTCTCCGTGCCGGGAAGTCTGAGCGGCTGAGGGACAAGGACAGCACTTGGTTTTCACAGGTCTGTCACTGTTTTGTGCTCCTGAAATTTGTGCTATGTGCATATTACCTTTTCAAATAATAATGCTTTAAAAAAATGAATATAAAAATGTAGATGAACAAAAAGCCTTCAGCCCTGGCCGAGTGGCTCCAGCTGGTTGGAGCATCATCCCATACACCAAAAGGTCGCGGGCTCGGTCCTTAGTTGGGGCACATACAGGAGGCAACCAATTGATGTTTCTCTCCTCTCTCCCTTGTTCTCTCTCTAAAATCACTAATCAAAAATATCTTTGGATGAGGATTAAAAAAAATAAATTGAAAAAGGATCAAAGGAATGCTTCTGATATTCGCTAAAAAATAAAGGAAGGAAGGAAGGGAGGAGGGAGGAGGGAGGAAGGGAGGAAGGGAGGGTCTGCAGGGACCAAAGTTCAATGTGCAGGTCCAAATGCTTTGGCACAGGCCCACAGAATTCTATCTACCCCAGACGACTCCTCGGGGGCCTCGTTCGGGGATCCGTAGGCTCTGGGTTCATGAGGCCTCTGAGGAGCTCTGGACACCCCAGCCTCACCTTCACTCCGGAGGCTCAGACCGTAATGTCTTTCTCTCCCCGACTTCTGCATCTCCTAAGCCTCCAAAGCCCATCGATGCCACCTCCTAAACTTCTCTGGACCCAGCCCTCTCCATCCCCACTGCCCTCAGCCTTCCTTCTCTGCCACCATCCCCTCTCCCCTCGATGGCCTTTGAACTGGTCTTGCCCTCTCCTCTTTGGCAGTCCTTCAACACACTCTCCAGCGTGCTCCTACAGGGTTCTTTTTATAAAATAAACCCATCAATCGTGGCTCTCCAAATACTTGGATGGCTGCCCCATAGCCATCAGGTTCAAGTCCAAACTACTAACCTTAGGAGTCTATTAGTCTATTAGCCCCACATGCTAGGGTGCCCACCTGCATCTCCTGCGTCATCTTTTACTTCTTTTGCTACATCACCCCGACCCTCCAGCCATACTGAACTTTCAGAACCCTGAACATACTGTGCTTGCTCCTCCTCACTGTACAGGTCCAAGTTAGGTATCACTCCCCACTGGAAGCCTTCTAGAGCCTTTGGAGCCTGGATCAGGGCCCTTATTTCCCACAGCTCCCTGGGCTTCCCCGTGTAACTGTATTCCTCTGTATTACAGTGGCCTGGCTGTCCGCTCCGTAGGCTCGGGGAAGGCAGGGGCTGCGTCTGTCATGGTCATGTACGTGTCCTCAGGGCCTGCAGGACACTGGCAGTGAGTGAGTGCTCAGTAATCACCAGTTGAACGGATGAATGGGGCATCCGCGGGCAACAGAAAGTCAGACACTCTACTCATGGGACGGGTGTGTGGCATTTCAACTACTTAACACCACAGTCAAACGACTGAACGAATGGAGTACAGCCTCTTGTTCTAACTGTTTAAAAAACCTGCACTTGACACTGGGAAACAGCCTGGAAGCCGTTTTCCTCACCATCCCTCCTCAACTCGCCAAGCCAAGACGCAGCCAACTGTTCTCAAGCATCTCTGTTGCCTTTACCTGGAATACCCTCCTCCTCTCCCCACTGTCCTTCGCCTGCCCCCAACCTGGGTCCCTCCCCCCGGGAGAACTGCAGGACCAGCCCGCTCCCCGCTGTGGCTTCCAAAGCCGCGTGCTCACACTACAGTCACTGTCAGCTCAGGCTCTAGTTACTCCCTGTCTTGTGCTCATCTCACCCACCTTGTGACGGAGGAATTGCTCTCTGTCCGTTTTACACCTGGAGCCTGGCACGGGGCTAGGCACAGAGCAAGCATTCCAGAAAGCTGAAGCCCCTGAAGACGACAGTCATCTGTTCTTTCCTAAACTCACTGGCAAATGCTAAAAACACCCAAAAAAGACTAGGAGATCTTCGCCAGTGAGTCAAGGTCGGGAGGCCGGATAAGAGGAGCAGGTGCAGATCCCAGAGCAGAACCCAAACCTGTCCCATTCCAGAGCATGATAAAGTTTAATTTTTATTTTTAAAGACCCTTTCTATTTAGCACTGAGACAGAACAGAGAGAGAAAAACACCAAAGTGATAGATGACTCCTGGGAAAATACCAAGTCAAACAAAAATGAGAGTCTTAGGAGAGAACTCTGTGTAGGGGAAGCCTTTCAAATCCCAAGGTCAAAGACATGACGTCTCTAGCAGCCACTCAGCCACCAGCCTGCTGCAGCTCACCATTCTCCCAAGGCCTCGAGGCAGCGCATGCGGCCCAGCATCAGCTCTGGGTCGTCCTTGTTGGTGTCCATTTTCTTATCATAGGCTACAAGGGCATCCTCCCACTCGTGCAGCTTCTCATACCAGGTGGCCTGGATCTCCTGCCCAGTGGGAAAGAAGGAAGACTGTGGTGAGGTGCGGGGAACAAGGAAGGCACGGTTTTTAACCCACACACTCTTCCCTAAGGTGCTGCACTGTGCGGCTGGCACTTCACCCATCAAAGCATGTCTTGGCTTTGAGTGAAAAGGACTTCAGCATGTCTGGAGGTGTGTTTGGTGACAATGGGAGTGTCGGTCCATTGGCACGCCGATGCCACAATCCTGGGATAATCCGAGAGTAGACATCAGGTCACACTCCTCCCCCCATCACTTCCTGCCCAGACACAGAGGTCACTGGATCTACAAGGATGTGAGGACAGGAGAAACCAATTGGGACAGCAGGAAGCCCAAGGAGAGTTCCTGCAAGGATGCCAAGGCCTTGATCTGCAGGAGTGCTGATGGCGGGCCTCGTGGTCGGGATGGCAGCTGCTTGCCTGATGGGGCCAGAAAGGCAGGCCACATCTGCACATTTGCTGGAGGAAAACAACTCAGGCTTAAAAAGCTTTTGATTCTCTTCATGCATCTTTAAACTTCCAGGAAGTAATAATTTAAAATACAATATAATAGTACCACTTAAAATTCTTTGGAAAAACCTTCCCCCCTTCTCGTAGAGTCCCCCATCTAATGTTCCCTCCTGCTCAGTACTGGGCAGCTTTAGCAGTGTCAGGGCCAGAGGTGGATTCCATTACCGGGCAGAGGGCGTGCCACGCTGGAATTCCGTGTCGGCCCCGTGAGGAAGAGGCGCTGCGGTCTAGAAGTTGCAGACTGTGGCTCACTAAATGATCGGGGGACTGTTTTATGTACCTGTCTGCCCTCCACCTGCCCTCTACCTGACTTTGCCTGCTGGGCTTCATCACCAGCTTAGTAAATGACTATTTCTCTACCAGACCAGGGTAGTGGCTCTCCAGGGATTTCTTTAACAGCCATACGATTCTGCAGTGAAATTTGCATGATATAATGCAGGGCCCACATTACTTTCCCCCATTACCCTCCTCTCCTTTCTCAATAAAACTGGTATTTGAGGACCATATGCACTAACAGCAACTCTGTTAAGCTCACTGGAAGGACCTTTTCTTCGTGACCCTCTGTAAGGAGGTCACTCCCATTTCAGGTCGTTCACTTGCACTACCTCCCCTCGCTGGTTTCCGACAGAGCCCGTCCCCTCTGCTGCTCCCGTGCGGACTCTGCCGCCACAGCCTTTCTTCAGGGCCAGTGGGTCGTGGGGTTTCCCAAAACGAGCATTTCTGGCTCCGTGGAAGGTAAGACTCCCTAAACTTCATCTTCCAAGCCTGTTTAGAATAACGCCTCACTAGGAAGAGGAAACTTGGAAAGAGTGACTGCAAATGCAGTGTATAATTAACCACTCTTAAATTAAAAACCCACTCTGGAAAATTCCCATTTTGAACTTCCATACTGGGCTTAAAAGAAAAGAGGGGCTGATGACTAATGTGTGGCACACACAGTACGAACAAGCAGAAAGTGGAGGGAGCGGCATAGGCGGCAGGTCAGGCAGGGGACAGGATATTTTGAATTGCAATAGACTGCAGGAACTATAAGGTTTAAGCAATGAATCACACAAAATTCTAATGAGATTGCTGTTACATAAATTGTGCTGAGAAAGCACAGGCTCTGCCAAGAAAAAGCAAGCCATTGTCAAGTTTAATATGATTCAGCTACCTAAATATAACAGAAAATCCACCACAGGTTTAGCAATCATCCTGAAGCTAATGGCCACCTTCAGAACCTGGAGCCAGAGGCTGGCGCTCTGAGCGCCTGGGTATAAACTACCTGTTAGGAGATCACCTGGACCCCGGATGGTTGTGGAAAGCTGGTTTCAGCCGGCTCTCAGGGCGGAGAGCCCTGAGGCTGTCAGAGGGAAGGCCAGCTCTGCCTAGGCGGCCCCCTCACCCCTGACTTTCTTCCCTGTGCAAACAAGGACTGTGGCATGGATGGATGAGAAGTCGTCCCTTCTGTCTCGTCTGGAGAGATGCTTTCCTAGTCTAGTTACAGGTCTGTGCTCACGAGGCAAACAATTCTCGTAATGGTTCATCCTTGTGTGAGGCGAAAGCCTGGGAAGTAGTCACGAGTCTTCTTCATGCCAACACACCAGACTCTTGATTAAGCCAACCAGGGTAAGTGACCTACACGACTAATGAAAGGTTCCTTATCAAACATATGGGCCCGGAACTTCTTGACCTTCCAGGAAGTCAATGCTAAGTTGATTAAGTTGATGTTTTATATATGGTTAGGAAGTTACCAAAGCACCCCCCAGGACCACAGAGAGTAATGGGAACATTTTAATATTGGTAGGGCAAAGACGGCAGGAGAGAAGCTATGTCGGTAATAATGAAATGGAACAATCACTCAATAGTAGGTATAAATGAAGTGGATTTTTTCTGGAGAATGGCCATGGTTTCACCTGAAGTATGTACTGAGTGTTAGCTGTGGGTCAGTGGCAGTGCCAGCTGCCACAGATGACACAAAGACAGCTCAGGTTGCGGCTAAATACCTGGGCTCTGATGCCAGACTGCCCAAGTTCAAGTCCTGGTTCTGCCATTCATTCCCTCTCTCGGCTCAGGCGGGGTTGTTACCCAGTTGGGGCCATAGCCTCCTCATCCGTACAATGGGGTAACAGCAGCACCTACTCACCAGCCTGTTGGGAGGGCTGAATGGGATGAAGCACGTACACCTCTCAGCAAAGGGCTGGGCACACGCCGCGAGTTTGATGATCGCCAACTATTCCTGTTTACAGACTCTGTCTTTAGGGTCTGTGTTCACTTGGTGGTTGTTTTCCCAAGCAAATTAGATTATTTTATTATTTTTTTAATTAAATTTTTAAAATTTTAATGTTTGTTATATATTTTTTCCATTACCATTTAGTCCCCTTATACTGTCCTCCCCCCCGTGTTCATTTTGAAGAAGTCCACATAGCCATTGTTTCTTTCATCCTTAGGATAAAGGTAAGTCCCATCAGACTGTTACCAGTCAGGGGAGACAACAAAGAAAAGGAAGTAACTTTCTAGCTTGTGGCCAAGTGCTTCCTTAGCTAGGCTGCTGCCTCTTGCTTTTCTAAAGGGAACGAAGTACTCACCAGCTCTCCGAAGTGTTTCATGGCGTATTCTAGCACCCCGGCAGCTGCCTCCGGCTGCTGTAGCTTATTATTAATGCTGGGAAAACAAAAGGAAGAGGTGGTCACAATCAACACTTGGAGCTTGGGAGGCATGGGGCCATTTGTGGGCAGATGGCTCAGCAGCACGTGCAGAGAGAGAATCAATGATCTAGTACCACACAGAAAGCTCAGCCTCAGTGATTTCATCTTGACCCCATACTTCTCGTTTTGAGGGGCACACTTGCTGGGCAGGAAGCCTTGCCTGCTCTGGGGCTGGTTTCCACTCAGATATTGCAGGTCAGGCAGCATGTGTCTGTCTTTTAGAAACTAGCAACCCTGGACCCAGAACTGTCTCTGTTGTACCGCAGAACCAGATGAAGCACCTTTGAACTTTTAACTCTCGCTTCCTTTCCCCAGTTGCCTTCAGTGCCCAGAATAATCAAGGTAAATAAAAATCAGTGGGCTCTGTGGGCCACACAGAAATGGCAGTGAGGCTGGGTCACTCACATCAATGGCTGTGAACCCTGGGGACTATGGCCGTGCAGCCGCCTTCCCTGCTCCTCCGACAGAGTCTGTATCCTTGGAGTTCATTTCAGATGCCTCCTCAGTCCCTTGAGGACCGCCACCGACCTCTGCAGCAGGTGTGGGGGGACCGCTCCCAGCGTTTCCTGCCTGGTGTCCGGAGGAGATGCCTATCACCAACAACACCCTACTCTGCTGATGTCATCGGCGGGTGGCATGTGGCCATTTGGGACTGGAGGTTCATAACTATACTGGGGCAACTAGCAGTAATGCTGGAAGGCCTGGAGTCCGTGCATCAGAGAGACTGAACAGCAACTAACACAACTCTAAACCGAAGCTTCACTTATGGAAGGAGGTCAGGAGGGAGGGCGCAGGCTGGAGAAAGTCAAAAGACAACACGATTATGTCTATTCACAGGCAGGAAGCAAAATGTGACGGATCAACTTGGAAGTCTAGACTGGTTTAACAAGAAGAATCCAGTTTATTGCCCTGAGTACAAACTATTGACTAGAATGAATTTTTAAGTGGTTTTAGGAAATTCCAGGTATTCGGTTCAATGTGGTAATATGGCAAGAGACTGCTGTTATAAATATTATTTTAAAAAATTTGAGTACCATCACATTTCTTCCAGTAAAACCAAGAGGGAACTGCCCAGAAATCTGATGAACTAGAGCAGTTGACATGTGTGAAAGTAATAATCTAATGCCTCACATTTATAAAGCACATTTCAAATAATCTTTCCGATCTGCCACTCCCTTGACCTCACGCGCCCTGGAAGGGACACGCACTTTCAGTCCTGTTTTACTCCAGGAGACTAAGGCAGCGGTTTCCCCCCAAGGCCCACAGTGACTGGGGACAGTCCCCTATGAGCAAAGCAACATGGTGCCTCTTCTCTATTAAGGCGAGGAGGGGCGGGGGCGTGAAGCAGCTTTGGATCTGGAGTCAGAAGACTTGCATTTACATTTCTGGAGGTCCAATTCTGTGACTCAGAAGCTGCATGACCATCACCAATTTTGAGTTTCAAATTGCTCATCTATAAAATGGGGCTAATACTATCTCCTTCACAGGGTTCAGGGATTTAAATGAAGTAATGGATAAGACCCTGCTGCTAAGCAAGTCTTTATAAATGCTTCTTCCTACATCTGTTTTTGCCCAAGAATAGAAGTTGCTAAGAACAGTTACGTGTTTGTGTACAGGAAAAGCATACATCTAAGGCTAACACTTGAGCCAGCACTAGCGAACCCTGAGTTCCCAACTCATCCTGAACAGGGCTGTTCACACCAGGGGTCCCAGCTCTAGGCACCAGGCTCTGTAACTAGAGGCGGAAGTGACAGGATAGCTGTCCCTCTCTTTTCTTTCTAGGATTGGAGAGGCAGCCTCGTGTGGCACCCACTGGGCAGACCCGTTGCTGCTTCTGCGCAGGTCCTGAGCACAGCAGTGAGCCAGAACGCTCTCCATAAGTTTCCTGCTACAGGATTCGGAAATGTTTTAACATCGTGGTTTCCTTTCGGAAGCCCATTAGAGGTTTTCTGAGCTGAGGATGAAAAGCCAAGTCCACAGGGACTAACCCCACTGCACATCCACTGTGAAGCCGTTTTCCACTCCTCCTGGCCCTGAAGCCGGGGTCTTAACCTTGCTGCTCACTCACGTGGGACTGTGTGAACTGTACTGATCATTAGTATTGCTAGGTGTGGATTTGTGATGACCGAGTTTCTTGAACCCAAATAAAGATTTTGGAAGCAAAGATGACAGGGGAAAAAAAGCCACTTTATCTATCATACTATAATCAAATATGTAACATATCATATATAAACATGTATAATTATATATTCTATATACAATTTATAGACCTAATGTGGACTATTGGAACGGCGCTGGTAGGAACATAAAGTGTTTCGATGAGGAAGACAAGGTGTTCCTTGCCTCAACCAAAAGACGTTCACTCTATGAATCAGACATCAAAACCCAGGCGCCCTAACAACTGTGTTCCAAGCTTGTGTTCTAGAACATGTTGTTTTCAAGAACAAATGATAAACATCACCAAAGCTTGCCTCGCCAGGGATTAAGCAACACAAAACCAAAAACCAGCCAAAGCCCCTTCTTGCTCCACTCTCCCAGTCAGAAAGAGCTGTCCAAAAATGGATCAGATCAGGGAGCAGAGACTGGACACCTCCGGGGAGAACAAATTTCACCTTCCCGCTGCTATGGCTGTGACAGGCCTCTAACACAGCCCTACAAATTAAAAAGGAAAACTCATCATATGGCCCCAACTTTAAGAGAAAGCCCAAATAAGTCACCTGCATACTACTTCCCACTTGAGTGTGTGCGGAGGCAGACGAGGAGGCAGACAGAGCCCTGGGGTAAGGAAAGAGAGGGGCTGGGCTCGTGGGAGGGACTACTGACCAGGCCTTTAGCATCTGACGTGAAAATCGGGGTGTGCCTTTCAGACCTATGACAAGCTCTTGGCCAACGATAAGGACCATCACTGACAAGTTACGCTGCTGACTAAATGGACTGAAATACGCCCGGGGAAAATGAGGGCGGTCAGTCTGAGAGTCCTCTTCAAATACTGTTTTTGGTCCCTTATCTGAAGACCTGAATGAAAGAAAGACGGAGACTGTACACACTCTTCCGCTTGCTCAGAGTAGAGATTCCAAGATAACCAGCTGCTATCGCCCATTTAATTTTTCCTCCTCCCGATTTTTATTTTACTTTCCTGTAGCAGTTTCTCCTAAGCTACATTTCTCTATTCCTTCCTTCCGGGGTCTCCAGTCATGCCTGCAGGCTGCTGAAGGATGCAAATACAGATGTGGAGGTTCTAGAAAGGTAAGTGAACACCACTCTTGGTGCTCAAGGAGAGTCTGCCGTCCTGTGTAGGACCTTGACTTGTTTCCCTTCCTCCATGGCTTCTGGCACTCTATCGTGGGAGGCAACCTATTGTAGCAACAGATACCTAAATTTATTGAGAGCCCACTGTACTAAGTGCTTACATGTGCTATCTCAACCCTAGGAAGTAGACGCTATTATTTATATTCCATTTTCATATGAAGAAACCGGCCCAGTAGGTCACAGGCTATTGGATATTATCCTTTCTGTTAAAAATTGTATCATTTGAAAGGACCTTAAATAATAACTAAGAGTACAGTGTAAGCTCACAACGGGAGGGACGTGCCTCAGTTTTCTGCCCTTGGCATCAGCAGGCATGGAGTAAATAACTAAGATGAAGGAAAGAAAGCACTGGGTGGGATGTTCTGATTCGCTCTCTCTCTCTCTAGTTGGCCGTTCAGGAGAAAGGAACCCTATTGCACCTTCCTCTTAACTTCTTCACCGATACTGTGGCTAGCCTCTGCTCTGACCCTAAGCACCCATCCACTATTTTTAAATTTTCTTTCGGAAGCTAACAACACACCTTAAAGCCTCCTAAGACAACACTTGGCCAGGCCGCCGCAGTGGGCTTTCCCGGGGCAGCTTGTTCAAGGCCGCCAGGCTTACAGACAGCCCAGACTGATAAGTGCTATATCAGCCTCCATGGAAACTCAGTAGTTCTAGCTACTAAGTCCTCAGTCTCCTGCCTACTTGGGTGACACAAGCCTGTCCTTTGAAATATTCCCCTTTTAAACTCAGATGTGGTTTTACGAGACTGGAGGGAGAGACTGATGATGTTTGACTCATGGGGAAAAAATCACCTTTGCTCAAAAGCCCCCTTAATGAGGAAGCCTCATTTTATGGGGCAGCTGGGAGTTTTCTACAGCCTGTTCTATAAACGCTCCCTTGTGTGCCCCTCAGTCCTTCCCTGTTAAGAGCTGGAGGCTTGTAAAGGGCAAACTGTCCACGCCCCGGCCCAACAGCACAGGAGCACGAATGACACAAACCAGGCCCCGCTGACGACGGTCCGGTCCAGGCAAACAGACCTGACGACAAACAAGCTCAGCGGGACGGAGGCCTGGGCAGCGATATGCCCACAGCAACAGTGGGCAGAAGTGGCAGGCCGACCAGATTCCCAGCTCCTCTC
This sequence comes from Desmodus rotundus, assembly GCF_022682495.2. Taxonomy (NCBI): domain Eukaryota; kingdom Metazoa; phylum Chordata; class Mammalia; order Chiroptera; family Phyllostomidae; genus Desmodus; species Desmodus rotundus. The sequence goes on along the minus strand of NW_026527233.1, from coordinate 62,552 downwards.
GCCGTGCACTGAGGCCAGAAGGAAAAGAGGGTTGCGTTGCAAGAACTTCCTAAGCTGCTGGTACCAGTGCTCACTGCTGTCTTAACAGGGCCGAAGGGGTATACGTTTTACCCCAAATTCCAGTGGAAACATCCAGTTGAGATCCTATGTAGTTTGTGAATCTGTAAGGCACATGGAAATGGCCTATCCACATATTAACACCCAGGGCCCACAACAGAACCTGGTGTTTGAAAGACAATGAAGAGGGACAAGAGAACCCAGTGAATTAAGGAATCGAGAGGGAAAGAGGCAATTATACCGACATTTGCACTCTCATTCATTCCCCACCTCGAGGGTTAGTTTTTATTAAAGGAAGCTGAATTTAAGACCTTGGAAGAGAAAATTCTTGGCAATTGAGGAAAGGCTTTCCAGAGTTGAGTAGATAGAATTAACGAACACAGATGAGAAATTGTCTCAGTGCCTTCTATACTAAACAGATCCCACCAAGCATCTTTTCTCCCTACTTTCCAAAAATCTGTTCCCCGAAGCTGGGACAGTGTGTAAGCGGAGGAAGGGACTCCGACTTGAACTTCTCCTTGCCTAGGCAGGTTCCCTGGCGAGAGTGATGGTTGAGAAGCTGGTGCTGGGACTGGGGGCTGTTTAATTCTCTGTGACCTTCCCTTTTGAGTTCTTCCTCAGGGCTTTCCATGGGCCAGTGGTGACCAGCTGCACTAAGGTGAGGCCAACAGGCAGGGTCAGCCCTTAACTGCTCAAGGTCTCCATGCTGACATTCCTACCACCTGAGGAACTCTAGTTTCCTCAAGGGTCTCCTGAGTCATTTCCCCCAGGTTTCTGGACTGGCGTCCAAGCCAAAGTACCTTGGCCTGGTAACCCCTTCCTGAGTGGTTCATTTGGTTATTTATTGACCTCTTCCCCCAGCCGTGGTGCCTTGGTGACCTTCAGCAGTTAAGAGGACACCGATGCAGGGCCACTGAACACAAAGCCCAGGCCTGTCGGAACACAGGCCAGACGGGCGCATCTGCAGTCCTGTCTGGGGAACCACTCAGGCCCTCCCAGTGCCCCCTCAGGCATTTATGAGGACGTTACGCACTTGCTTTCCAATGGCTCTGGGCCTTCTTTCTGCTATTTCCAGGGCAGACCAAAGCCTGCATTTTATGTGGTTCCCTGTCAAGTAAGAATTCTCTGAATTCCCTTGGTGCTAGGCTGGTGACACATGCAACCCAGCTGGCAGGGGACCTCGGCGGTCTGACTGAGAAGCTCCCGTCCAGCCAGGATGAGGCCGAGCTGGACACTGCCTTGGGTCCTCACCACCGTACAGACTGGTGACTGCTTCAGATCATCCCGGCACCAAAACGTAGCTCTGTGCCCAACATCCAGCCAAAACCAGAGCAGCTGGGCTCCTGCACAGAGCCGGGAGGTTTGGGGGTTGGCTGCGCCCTGGTGTCTTTGTCAGGCAGTTCCCCTGGGACTCAAGTAACAGCAGAATGCACTGCAGAGCCCCAACATGTGACCGTCTCCTTTTGAACAGGGTCACTTACAAGCAAAAGGACAGCAATGAAGACAGAAGGCAACATGCGGACATCTGATACAGGACACGGAGAACGGCTGTAGGGGCAACTGAAGTGCAGGCAGGAGGGGAAGGGAAGGGAGGCTGGCAGGCCGCAGCGATGCAGGGGACGAAACGGCACTGCTGCCGCATCCGGCAGGGTCGCACTTTCCTTTCTCACTCCAGGAACTTAGGAAAAGTAACTTTATTCCTGTTCTACACACTGAGAAAGAGAAGGCTGGCCTTGCCACAAGGTTTCAAAGCTAAGACATCCAATGTCCTTGGAGCTCTCGGGGACCTAAGGCACCAAGAGAAGGATGTGGTGCAAGAGAGGAGGCCCGCCTTGGACAACCCAAATAGGCTCCCGCCGTCTCTGTGCACGGTGGCCCGAAGGAGAAGAACTCTGACAGCTGTCTTCGCCCCCTCCCGTGTCTGTCACAATACCTGGAGGACATGCTAAATCAGGATGTGAGAAAGTGGGGGCCTTAACAAGAAAAAAGACAGAATGCTAACAGCTGCCCAGATTAGGGAACGGGGAGACAAAAAATCCTGTCTTTTTAAGACCAGTGAGGCAGGCATACCTTCTCTTTTTTAATTTAAGAAAAATCTGATGGAGGAAGTCCACCACAATATAATCACCTTTCCAAAATACTATTTTTACCACCGCACAGTGTTTTTACATCCTTACTTTGTACATCGTGGTAACCAGAGCATTCTTGTAATTTTGTACTCTGCGTTTTCACAGGACGCAGGCACCTTATACTTTGCCCAGAGCCTGCATGATGACTTTTAAGGGCTGCAAACTAACTGCATCCTGCCGGGATCGCGCATCTACAACCTATGACCAGTCTCGCAGGCGCCCCCTCTCGGCTGGCCGGGAGCAGCACTTGCTAGATGGCCAGGCCACCAGGAGAGCTCCCAGTCAGCACTCTCTTGTGCTCTGTGGCCGTTAGCAGTGTGTCCTGTAGAAGTCTGCACGGTCGGCTCAGGGACTCAGAGTGCCCATCCCGAGGACGAGCATAGCGCTCAACGATACGCTAGGCAAGCCGCCCCATTTTGCACATCACCTCCAGGCACCTCCCGGCTGGATGCGGGGCCTGGGTGCCCCAGCACAACCCTGGCATAAGGCACCGAGAGTGTCAAAGCACACGATCTGTGCTGGCCGGGTTTCCAACCAGGGGGCTGTCAGAGGTGAGCTGTAAAAATGATGAATGGCTGTCACATCTCCAAGGCTCTGGCTGATTTAGGGAGCTATTGGCAGGCACATCACTCCCAGCGTGTCAGCCAGTTAATTACTTCCAACTTTATCTTTCTTGTCAACACTTCCTGACAAATTGGCCATTATCTTTTTATTCTACAACAATGAGCACTGCTCCTTTCCTGGTGACGCCTGGAGGTTTCTCTCCTCCCTGCGCTTCTTCACACCCAGAGCAAGATGAAGAGCTCTGTGAGAGATGAGGAGAAAGAAGCTGCCAGGAAAAGGGGGGTGAAAAGGAACGAAAGGGGAGAGGGATGACAGACTGAATCCCAAGCTGATTTCCAACTACCTGGACTTGAAGCACAGTTGATACTTTGGGTAAAATCCTGATTCCTTGGCTTCTCAGTGTCCAAGAGCTCTGACTTGGTCGATTATGTGGACGGAGTTGGGAAAAAGATGAAATGAGCTGGCATCCAGTGAGCTGGCTGCTCTGAACGCTCCCCACTCAACTCTCCGAGCAGATGTGAGCTGGCCTTTTCCTCTGTTAAGGAGCGAGGCCGCATTGTAGAAACACAGATGCCCATTTTGGGGTGCAAGAAAAAACATGCCTACCCCCTTGGTAAGGAAAAGCTGACAGAGGAGGACCAGGACGCACTATGACCGGATCACCAACACTCCAAGACAATGACATGTCCGCAGAAATCTGGAGAGACCAGTATGGCACCACTGACACACATCACTGTCACTGGGACAGGGGGTCAGGGGGCCGTGGGGCAGAACCGAGCACCCACTGTATTTCAGCAGTTCCAAGACCCACCCTTGTCCCACACTCCAACGTCTCTGCAATCACGACACAGTGCGCAACTCAAGGTTTTAGAGCACTGTGACACAATTTAACCGCCAGCAGTTAGCACCCCCCCCCCCCCCCCCCCCCCCGCAAAGTGGTACATAAAAAGCAGATGCAGCTTCTCCAACTCACCAGGAGTGGTCCCATGAAGCCTCAGGGCATTCCTGAGGATGGGCTAGAAGCAGTGGGAGAGCAGAGGTTTACTGCTGAACTACAGCAAGCCTCTCCCTTTGGAATGATCTGGGGCTGCAAGGAAAGACCGCCTGTCTTTGTGGTCAGCTTTACAAGAAACCTGGGACCATTCCCCTTGTACAGTTCCTCATGGAAGACCAGATTCCTGCACAGAAGAGCAGCTTTCCTTGGGGTTTGCAAGATGCTCTATCAAGGCAGCTATTGTACAGTGAGCCTGCAGGGCGTCTTCAGAAGCTCCTCGGTGATGGGTGGGAGACCTGACCTCTCGGGTGTGCTTGGCTGTAAAAGGGCATTACACAAAGAGAGGGGGCTAGACAGATACAATCTGAGCCTGTGTGCTGGCTATACCGGGGCTTCCTCCATATGCCCACTCTTCGCTGCTTGGAGCTTTTCTACAGGGGGCACGGATTCCTAGAGGCACACTGGCACTTCTGAAGTCAGCGTGAGCCCAGAGGTTTGGAATGTGTTTTTACCGAGAAGTGAGGAGAACTGAGCAAATCCTTAGCCTTCTGGACAGAGTGTTTTTTCTTCCAGCAGACATGAAGGGGAAAAAACAAGACTGGGTACCTTTTCTGGAAGCCAGGAAACAACTGTAAAAGCAGGACTCATACTTCCAAGCAACACAACAGACACCTTGGGAACATGGGTTTAGGATTCAGACAGAGCAGGTTTTGTTCAGCCATCTAGCCCCTCTCCCGTGGATGGTAAAGCCCAGCCGCCCTTGCCATCAACTGGATGCTCAGGCGCAACTGGCTCAAATTCTCCAGCATTCTTGAAGAATCACAGGCCCACCTTCCCGTTAGTGCTGCCTGAGTCAGGGCGGCAGAGGTGCGGCCCGAAGGGAAGCTCTGCAGGCCCAGGGCGGCTGGGCACAGACTTGTCACCTGGTCTTGCACCCCCATCCCCAACAGGGTCCTATCTCTGACTAACAGTGATTTCCTACAATTACAATGTAATGGGCCTTTGATGCTCACATTTGTTAGGTTCCTGGACACCTTATGGGAACTTAGTTACCCAGAGACATGGCTGTTTTTGTGGGGACACATTACTTTCTTTGTTCTGTCTTCAACATTATAGCTGCGTGTGGCCCCTCGGCCCGTGATAAAGGTTATCTGCTAGGCCCGTGAAGGTTGAAGTCATCGGTTACTTCACAGGCCTCCAGAACAAACAGGAGAGGGACAAAACCCCACCCACCTCTCTGTGGCCCTCTCGCTGGCCTTCCTCATAGGTAAAGCAAGAGGGGTGAGGCACAAATTGATGGCTTCCAGGGATACAGAGGGATTATACTATAAGGATGTCACCTCAAGTTATTGACTGAAAATGGAAGGTTGAACCAAATGATCTCAACTCTCCCAGCCCTCACTTTCTTTGATTTTTTAACTATGGCTTGTGGAAGAAAAATGGACTTGAAACAGGAGAGAATGCAGTGCCCTACAAGGAAGACCTTACCATGGTAAAGTACTGGCAATGACCTTGGAGAGAGACACCGATTCTCCCTAACAGATGTTTATTTAGGGGAACAGAGCCTTCTGTTGGGAATTCGGCCTTTCATTTGACAACTTCCAATTAAGCACCTCTTTGCCCTCAGCTTTGTGCTAAGTGCTAGGCGCTGGAGCTGCTGTGGTGAATGAGACGGACCAGGTCTTGCTTTCCCAGAGCTCACAGGTGAGGCAGCAGAGGCACCGAAACCAAGCACACTGCAGTGGGTGCCGTGGGGGCAGACGGCATGCAGAAAACAGAGTGCTCAGGGAGAGAACGAGGTGGGGACCTTGTTTTAGGTCTGGGTGGGCAGGGAAGGCTCTTCTGCTGAGAGGACAACCGCAGACCTAAACGATGACTCTTACCACTTGCTGGACACGGACCGTGCGTCAGACACCATTCTAAGTGTTCCGTGTGCACTACCTATTTTTAAAGAAACTTCCTGGCTCAAGTGCAGCACACTCACGCCTATGGAAGTATACGCAGTGCACAGCTTGATAAGTCACCACAAAGTGAAGACGGCCTTGAAACTGCCACCCAGACCAAGAGACGGACACGACATGCTGGCAGCATCCCAGAAGTACCCGGGCCTTTTCCCAGTCTCGGCCCCCTCTTCACCCCCGAGGTAAGAGCTGTCTGACTTTCAACCCAAGGGGTGAGTGCTGCCAGGCTTTGCCTGTCTGCAAACACCTAACGTCACGTCTGCAGATACGGCCGCGGTGCTTCACGCCACGGTAGCTTTCTCGATTGCTGAGCGGCGTCTCACCGTGTGAGCGTACTGCGATTTGCTGTGTCACTGCTGATGGGCGCTGAGGCTGTTTTCAGTGTTCGGCTGGTATGGGCAGTGTCGGTACAGACAGTCCTGGCCGCGTCTTTGGTGCATTCACGCTCTGCTGGGGAGGCACCCAGAAGAACCGCTGGGTTGCAGGGTCCGTTCAGCTTTAGGGGATACCGACAAGTTGCTCTCCAAAGCGGTTTCACCAATTTACATTTCCACCCAAAGTGTACAAAACCCCCAACTGCTCCATGTCTTTGTCGACACTTGGCATTTTCACTGTTTTTCATTTCAGCCATTTTGACGGGTATGTAGTGACACTTTGTAGTTTGAATTTGAATTTCTATAATGACTTAAGAGCTTGGCCGGCTTTTCATGTGTTAATTGGCCTTTTGGATACCCTGGTTTGTGAAACAGGTTGGCCACTCTCAAAGGAATCCACGCGTTCGACGCGCTCTGAGTGCAGCCTGCACAGAGGAACGCAGAGGAGGCATCTTCTAGCCTTCTCACTCTCTTCATGCCGTCTTCTAATGCCCAGAAATGGCCACTTTTATCGCATGTTTTCACCTATGGGTAGTGTTTTCTGTATCTCGTTTAAGAAAACTTTACTCATCCCAAGATGCTGAAGATAATCTCCTTTGTTATCTTCTAGAAGCTTTAGATTTACCTTTCACATTCAGAATTTAAATCTCCTCTGGACTTGAAGTTTTGTGTGTGGTGTGAGGTAAGGGTCCAGAGCCTTCCCCTCTCCCCTGCCCCCAGGAGGCTCTCTAGCCGACCCAGCCGAGCTGGCTGCAAAGACTGTGCTTTCCTTACGGTCCTGTGGAGCACCACTGTTACGAACGGAGTGCCCATGCATGTGCGGCTCTGTTCCGTTCACCCACCCGCCCGTCCCTGCGCCAGCACTAGGCTGCCTCGTGACTCGCGTAGCTTCAGGGCACGTCTGGCTGCTGGTCGGGCGGTTACTCCACGTTTACTTTTCTTATTCAGAAGTGCCCTGGCTACTTTTTACTTTTATTTATTTTATCACATACTAAAATAGTTTATTTCTCTTTCCAGTCGGTAACATTCTTAAAACAAAAACATCAACTTTAGTGCCCGTTCACAATACAAAACAAAAACAGCATAAAAAAAGACACCATTTGCCAAAAAAGTTATTTGTCCCTAAGAGTATCAAGGTGCAAAATATTCACTTTCTTTTCAGATCTGTCTCAAAAGCATAATTACTCTCCTTGACAAACTGAACAGCCAGCAGCTGCCACCCTGCATGGGGACACTGGCAGGTATTTGGACGTGAGCAACATTTCATTTTTTTAAATGTTGTGCATCAGCTTTTAAAGAATTTTCCTTAAAAAAAAAACAAGTTAGAGTGTTTGCTTCTAATCCCATTTCCCAAAGCAAATCACTTAAAACACTCAGGTCCCATTTTTATTTATATCAGGAAAATCTATGTTCTGTTAGTTATTTTTAATCCTTTGCTTAAGCCACCGTATTTTGCCATGTATAATGCACACCCACAGCTTAGCATTGCCCATGTGTAATACATACCCTTGTATATCCCTCCAAAAATTTGGGCAAAAAAGTATGCATCGTACATGGCAAAACATGGTAACCCTCATAAAAATCCTGTGAAGTGAAGTAGTTGTGATTTTTATCTCCACTTCAGACCGGTAGACTCAGAGAAAGTTGTAAGTTAATTTGCCCAGGGTCAAGCTATCAAGTTACACCTGGGACTAGATACAACCATCAAATTACATCTGAGATTGGAACCCACGTTTGTTTGCTTCTAGGCCCGAGTATTTAAAGTTCTTCACGTACCACTTCCTTAACCCTCAAGCCAGATGACTGCTTCAGGGTATTTAATAGGAATGCATTACAATTTTAAGAAATTCTAATGTTCTAAGTCACCCGTTTCCAGTTAAAACTCTTGTTTGGCAGCTACAAAAGCCACTTTCCTGGTACGACTCAGGAAAACAACGCAACAAGAGGTAAGAGCTTCTTGGATTTCTTCCACAGCCCTGTCTTCAGAATAACACTCTCCTCACGTGGACTTATAAGGCCCCTCAGGCCTGGCTCCCCTCCCAGCCACCTTCTGGACACTTCTGCCAGGCCCCGCCCCTGGCACTCTCCTGGTGGGCAGAGGTATTTCACGTGGCTGCACCTCTGCCGGGAGTGCCCTGCCCACTCCCAGCTACTGCCTCCTTTTTCTTTAAACCTGGGTAGCACTTCCTTTGGGAGGCCTTCCAGAACTTCACCTGGGTCGGGCACTCCTCCTCCTCTGTGTCCCCAATCCTAGCATGTCACACTGTCCTAGAGTTCGGCTGCCTGCCTCTCAAACTAGATTGCGAGGCACTTGGGGCTGGGCCGGTACCACCAGAACAGGCGTTCGCTGCAAGCCCCGAGAGAGATCTCAGGCCAACTCTCCTGCCAGGTGTGTAACTAAAGAACCGACTAGGAGGAGGCCTCGGAGCAGTGGCTTCTACAGTCCAGGGTGCACTCTCTGGTAGAAGTGGTGAACTGGAAGGCTTGGGGAAGCAATGGAAATAGCTTCTGTGATGGACTGGGGACAGAGACAGCTGAAGACAGAGACAGAACTGCATGAGAGAAGGGTCAGGTATAAATGGCTACATACAGTAGGGCAAGCTGTGGCTGGTTAAAAGACTTCAGAAGTAAAGTATTCCCATGAAGCACACAATTAACCTACAACAAGGCAGGTTCTTCTAAGCTATATCCATTCCATAAACTGGGGGCCTGGTTCTAAGAGCACTGTGTCTCTCTGCCTCCCCAATTTTGAAAGCGGTGGTTGAAGAGCAGGCAGGAGGCAGGGGCACGTTAGCGAAGGAGAGACCATCCCTAGGCCCTTCCCAGCTCTGCAGCCACAGGCTGCCCAAGTGCTGCCAGTGCTCAGGGCCAGCCGGATGCCCTGCAGTCAGACGGTGGGTGGTCTTTGGGAGCTTCCAGGCTCAGTAAAAGCTCACTGGCTTTTCTTGTTAAGAACATAAGCTTTATTTTCAAAAGCCTCTTTCCCAGGAGCACCAAACTGACCCCCTTTCACCACCAGCAAAATGGAGAAAAGGGAAAACTCTAAGGCAGCCACCCCAGGTTCTCTGTAACTTCCCAGGTAACCCCCAAGTTTAGGGAAGGGACAGAAAGCCTCACAGAGAAGGGAAAGCCGCTCTGCTCCCCACGCTCTTCCTGGCTTCCTGCACAGTCTCAGCTGTACTCAAGCCAAGGGCTAACTCCCTTCTTTCAGAATTCAGAATGGAGGACATTGAAGGGCTGTGGGTGTTCTGGAGGCTAGATCATCTCCTGGCATGGGAAACACTCTTAATTAGCTATTTTATTCAAGCATTTGGGGGCAGGGGTTATTGACATTGGGGCAGCTAAGGCAATTCACGAAAATCTTCAAATAAGAAAAACCTGCCTCCCACTCACGCCTTGGGTCAGCAGTAAGTCTCCAGAAAAGAAACGTCAGAGAGCAGGTGCTGGTGCTAACTAAGACCCAGGGCTTGTGACCCAGCCGCCTCCTCTCTTCCCTGGAAAGGACTGCCACGTGGGCTGTAAACAGGAATGACTGATTCATCTTCCGTGCAGATATGGAAGTCCATTCACACCATTTTCCTGTTTAGGCAGGGGAAGCGGCTACTGCAAAAAACCAACCAAACGCTGACCGGGAACCCATACAACCTCACAGCTCCCTGATGCTTTCTTTACTGCGCTGCCACTGGGAGCTCCAAGCCAGCAGGTCACAGGCGACGTTATAGGGGACCGCATGGCACACAGCCTTTCCGGGGCACACGGTTTGAGCTCAGTGTCACCTGGCAGCTAGGACACACTTTGGAGGTTCTCATGGAGCCTAGCAGACCCTGTCTGATGCTGACAGTTGGGGCCAGGTTCGCATTAGTGAAATGAACTCCACGGAGCCGAGGCTGCAGGGCCCAGCCCTGGATGGGATATTTGCAAAAAGAGAGCAGGGACGGGCTGACAGTGCCTACCGTAAGCAGCACCTTTGAGCAGTACGACAAGTTACTGTAGAGTGCCGGCAGCACCCTCCCTCAGCCCCCGGCAGGCACAGGAGACAACGTGAGAAAACAAACCCTGATCCACGTGACCCACTACTGCTTTTTGATTTATAGGACAAAAAAGTCTTTTGGTAACTCCAGCTGCCTGGGCAGAAATGACTTTTTGAGAAGCTAGAAGCCCTGGCCGGAAAGGGCTCTGGGGGGTCATGGCAGGGAAGGAGAGTTGCCAGGGGTTGGCGTGGCTCGTGTGTGAAGGACCCACACCAAACAGCAACGGCACAAGAACTGCCCGAGTGGCTCCATGACGCAGAAAGTACAGGAGTAAGTTACAAAAATGGGGTTCCTGTTGAAGGACAAGGGGACCGTTGCCTACATTCTTAGTGAAAAGCTCATTTTAAGGATTTAAAGTTTGCTGAAACCCAGGCTTTTCTCATCTGTTTTCAAATGAGGAGTGCCCTTCAAATATAGTACATGGAAGTACAGCATCCCCATTCTCAGGAATATCATGTATGAACAGAGGAGAATGTCGGATCTGCAAACTATATTGCACAGGAAGAGGAAAATGAGACTCTGGATATGGACTTATTTGGTGATGGGGACTCTCTTCTCCGTGACTTAATATATTTCCCAAGTTTCGAACCACGGGCCAAGGGCTCTCTGTTCTGCCTGCAGACCAGCAGGAATGTGGGTGACCAACCCAGAACCAGGTCCCTTTCTCCTGAGTTCTCACCTCTGCCATCACCTCTGACACCTCCAGGCCTAAAGTCAAGTGTGAGAAGCCCGCTCTTTGTTGAAAGAGAAAGTATGTAAAAAGAAAGGTAATCGAGCAAATCCTGTGGATACGATCTACAGTCTTTTTTGCTTCTTAAGAGATTTATTGCATTCTCCTCTTTCTAGAGCTTTTCTAAGCTGTAAATGTTCAAATGTGAGATTGTGTTAGATCCAGGTCGAATGGGGGTTTTGGAAAACACTGAATGACGATCAGAGAAAGGCATAAGCAGCCTTGTTAAAAGCCCATTCGGCGGGATGCCAGAATGTACCAGATCCTCCTGCGAACGGCATGGATTACATTAACAGGCCTCCGTGGGTGAGTGGAGTCTTATTTCACACTCTCGTTGCCTACCTTATGCTCACCCCATGGTTATATAACCTTTAGAATGGAATTTGGAAATTCTTCTGACCCTGCCCTGCTTGCTGATAGTGCGGAGCCAGTGGCTGGCAGGGGCAAACTCTAATAGGCGAAACTGGAAACACAAATTCACAGTCCTTTTGTCTCGGCCCAGAGACTGTGCAGGCAAGGAAAGAAAGACTCGCCCTGTCTCCTCCTCCCCTTCTCTGGCCTAAGTTCATGCTGACTTCACCCAACAGGCACCTGACCCTCCTAGATGAACTGGGAGGGGCTGAAGTGTCATCCACATGGGGTGGAGGTGCAGGCAGCAAACGATATTTAAGATGCTGAGTTGCAGAGCATTCAGGCTTGGGAAGGAAAGCTGTAGGACACCCCATTAAGCCGCATTTTCAGAAACCCAAGCTTTGACAAAGGCTAAGAAAGAGTAAGGAAAGAGAACAGAGTGGTGAGCCCATCGCCAGTGCAAGTGTGAGGTTACGATTATTGCGGCTTTGCAGCTCAGCTGGGCACATCCGGATTCCTCCAAGGAAAGAACCTTCCTCACCAGGACCACACAAGATGCTGAAAAAGACCCTTTTGGCTGTGCCCTGGCTCTGCATTTTCATCTTGGCCTTTGTCAGTCACCCAGTGTGGCCACAGAAGCCCCCTAAGCACAAGACACCTGCACAGCTCAAAGGGGCCGCCTGCTGTGAGGAGGTGAAGGAGCTCAAGGCCCAAATTGCCAACCTCAGCAGTCTGCTGAGTGAGCTGAGCAAGAAGCAGGAGAAGGACTGGGTCAGCGTGGTCATGCAGGTGATGGAACTGGAGAGCAGCACCAAGCGCATGGAGTCGCGGCTCACCGAGGCCGAGGGCAAGTACTCCGAAATGAACAACCAGATCGACATCATGCAGCTGCAGGCTGCGCAGACTCTCACGCAGACCTCGGCAGGTAAGGAGCACGTGTCCGCAGGTTCTCACCACCTTGCCCTCAGACAGCCCAGGGTCTCCCGCCTGTGGCATTGCTTCTAGATAATCTGGCTGTCAGAACAATTACTGGGGGTTCTTTGGGGGTATACTTTCTTGGGTACATGCTATTTTCTCTTTACTGAAGGTTTATGGAGTATTTCTTTTGCTTTCCAATGTTCTGTAAATTTACCCAGTACCACCACAGGTCTCTTTTATTCACACAATGTTTCAGCACACTGAAGGTATGAGTTACCACCTTGGAGCACAGAGAGATTATGTGGTTTGCCCAAAGTCACACAGCAAGACTTAGAAAGAGGGTTCAAGTTTCCCGATCAGTCCCCTTCCTTACCCAGAGCTGACGGGCTATACTCTCAGTCCTAAAGAAGCAGGAGTGAACACCAAAACCAAAACATCTGTTGCTCTGGAAGCAAAGTTTTGCCAAAAACAGACCTTTTATGTCTCTAACATTTAGTGGAATGGGCCTCCATGGAATTTTGTATCCTCTCTCTGTAAACCTGGTCCTTCCCACCGGCTCGGAATGACGTGCATAGGCACTGCCCAGGGCCTTCGGAGGAGTCCCTCCGTGTCCAGGGAAGGGCAGGCTCCTCAAGTTTCCTCAGTTCTGATACTTCTATTTTCCCCACGATCTCAAATAAAATTCTCCCTAATAGTACAGGAAATAGGAAAATGTAATGCTGAAATTTGGATTTTTTAGGAGGCCCAAAATAGGACACAGTTAATGTTTTCTTTTGAGAAATAACTTTCAGTTTCTGGTTAGCATGGCTCAGGTGGGCCAAGGTGAATTTGTTAGAGAGAAATTTGGTTTTCTGAAATTATCAGGGGATTACTAGTTAGAAGGAGCATATCCTATAGATATGTCATTTCTTACTGAAATATTTTGGTCACACTATAAGAACAAAGAACAGACTAAGTCACTGGTTACCCTTAGTTCAAATGAAAAAGTTTTAACATGAAATTAAGCTTAAAAATTCTGTTATCTAAACCCATGTGTGTAAATCACTCTCTCTCTAAGCATGTTCTTCCTGAGCCTCAGGTTGGGACTGGGAAGGCAGCCTCTGGCCCTTTTCCAGACCCCATGAGAAGTGCATCCCGACCTGGTTTGTGAGATGGGACCAGACGTGCAAGAGAGCGGGCCAGACAGAGGAGTCGAAGCGTGCCACTTCCTGCTCCTCCACTGGGGCTTTTCCCACCCCCTGGCGGGGAGTTTCTTGGGGTCAAACGCAGCTCTCCTGCCGGGCCTCTTACTCTTCTTGTCCGGGACACCATTCCTTAGTTTTCCTCTCTGTTACCAGGGGCTGGGTCACCTTTACACTCTGGGAGCAGCAGCCCCTTGGAGAAAGCAGTAAGTGGGTGCTTTCCTCATTAACAGGAAGTAAAGAACTCTGCCGGCAAAGGCCAACTTTCCCCTCCCCACCATGCTCTGCTCAGACAATTCCCACAGCAGAAGTGTTGCTGTCTGCCACCTGTGTACTCTTCTCGAAGGCCCAGGGCGCTGGTCACCAAGGGAAGCTCCTGAGACACAGAAGGCAGAAGTGTCTCTGGTTGGCCAAGTTCCCACTTGCTGAATCCTATCAGGAAAGGCTGTCCCTCCCACAAAGTCTTCAATATTTAGAACAAGGAAACAATCTGCTATGAAGCAACAGCCCCCTGGGTAGCCAGGGAAACATCTAAATCAACCCCAGCGTGAAAACCAGCCCGTCCGAGGCTCTCATGTCCTTGTTCTAATAACTGAGCCAGGAGAACCCTCCAAGGGTCCCTCAGAGTGCACCTGCATTTGTCCAGCAGTGTGAGATTAAGGGGGTGGGGGCAGACGACAGGTAGATTATAAGTCTATCTCCCTTATTTAGGACCCTAGTAGGCCTTACCTTTGAAAAACAACAAAACCAACCACCCACCCAAACAAACCAAGAACAGCAGCAAAACCAGACCCCATGAGATACTCACGATTACCTGGTAACAGAGGCTGGCTGGCCCGGAAGCTGGACCGATTAGAGCCTATTAAGTGGCCTCACACACTGTCCTAACTCCAGGATTTGTGGCCTAGAGCTACCACAGGACAATTTATCTCAGAGTAAGCCTGAGGTCACTTGTTCGATTGTCCCATGGATGCTCTCCAGGTGAAGGGCTTCCCCATCCCTCAGTCCCAGGGCCAGCAAAGCCACAGCACTCCAGCTCTCGGTCTCCCATACCCAGACACTGTCCAGTGTTGAGTGCTCACACGATGTGCATGGCGGGAAGGAGTCTTGTGCTTAAACTCTCCATTTCTGTGCAGCAGGAAGGCCGCCTGCCCGGGAGCCCGGGCGCGCATGCTCACGGCTGTGGTCTGTCCCTTCTGCAGATGCCATCTATGACTGCTCATCCCTCTACCAGAAGAACTACCGCATCTCTGGAGTGTACAAGCTTCCCCCTGACGACTTCCTGGGCAGCCCTGAGCTGGAGGTGAGACCGTCACCACCCACTGCCATGTTCCATCATCTGTCCTCCATGCCCTCAAAGGGGCAACAGGGCCAGTCAGAGCCTAACGAAATGGAGACTCAAAATAGAAACGAACACACCAAATACCAGGGAGCTATCCAAACACTCCATTTACAGGGGGGAAATATCCAGGCATCTGTTTTGCCTTTTCAAATCACTATCAGCTAAACAGCAACCTTCTAACATAAGTTAGCTAATTCTAGAACCCCCACCTAACTGGCTAAAAGCTCTCGCCATATCCTAGAGCAGCTAGTCTTTGGGGAGGGGGAAAGAGAGACCATGGAGAGAGCCAATCAGAAGTACCTGGAGTTTCCCCTTCAGACTCGACAAGCACTCCCTCGTCCCCATCCTCAAGGTTGGTGACCCTCCCTCAGCGAGCCCCCCGCCCCGGCTGGCCCACACTGCGGCAGAACAGTGCCACAGTGGGCCTGTGCACGTGTCCCTGGCTCTGCGGGTGGGAGAAAGGAGGTGAGGTTCACCCACGCTCCTGTCTCTGTGGGTCCCTGACCAAGCATCCTCTCTGCCCCAGGTGTTCTGTGACATGGAGATGGTAGGTGGTGGCTGGACTGTCATTCAGAGACGAAAGAGTGGCCTCGTCTCCTTCTACCGGGACTGGAAGCAGTACAAGCAGGGCTTCGGCAGCATCCGCGGGGACTTCTGGCTGGGGAACGAGCACATCCACCGGCTCTCCAGACGGCCAACTCGGCTGCGTGTGGAGATGGAGGTGAGCGCGAGGGCTGGGCCCCAGGACCGGATCAGGCCGCCACACGCAGCTGTGTGCACTCTGGGGGCACCACTCCTACGCTTACTCACTTCAGGCCTGTGCCTTTATGACGACAGCTTTCCTTGAGGTGGTAGTGCAGATGAGAGAGAATAGGTTCTTCCCCATTTTTCAGAAAAGTGAGGCTGCAGGGGCCCGGGAAGAAGCCGCACTCAGGCCAGAGCACAGTAATCCAATGGTCAGCGACCTGGGGCACAAGGTCCTCTATGTATAAACCTTACTGATGCTGGCTGGTGGCCCTCATGAAAGGCCTTGAAGCGTCACTATACTCTCAAATTATTCTTATGGCACCTGTCAGTGGGATATGGTGAAAACACAAACCTACACCTCACGAACAGGGAGGTGAGGGGATACAGAAAGAGATACTCACTGGTCAAGGCCACACGGGGACTCAGGGGAGAAGTCTGGTCAAGGCCCTCATTTCTGACTCCTGGTTGAGAGGTAATGGGTAATGAGGCTCACTAGACTCCCTGCAGTAGGAAGACGCATGGCTGTGGCTGGGGAGAGAAGCGGCAGGGCAGGGTGACATGGCACCGCTGCCAGATTTCTCAGGCTCTGCCCCTCTCACAGGACTGGGAGGGCAACACGCGCTACGCCGAGTACAGTCACTTTGTTCTGGGCAACGAACAGAACAGCTATCGCCTCTTCCTGGGGAACTACAGTGGCAACGTGGGGAATGACGCCCTCATCTATCATAACAACACAGCCTTCAGCACCAAGGACAAGGACAACGACAACTGCTTGGACAAGTGTGCGCAGCTCCGCAAAGGTAAGATACAGGGGGTGGAGGGAGGAAGTTCAGGTAGAAGCCCTTATACCCACATGCACAGAAGGTGTGAATCATAACTTCACAGCTGATATCCAGGCTTTGGTATTTCCTTTTGCTACCGGCTCCCATTGCTTAGCTGTTATTCACAAAACAACCAGACGAACCCCTGCAGTCTAGTCTGTCAGCCACTCCCGAGGGGAGGACACGCTCAGCTCACTGGTCCTGATCTGCTTCTTGCACCAGGTGGGTACTGGTACAACTGCTGCACAGACTCCAACCTCAACGGAGCCTTCTACCGCCTCGGGGAGCACAACAAGCACCTGGACGGCATCACCTGGTACGGCTGGCACGGCTCCACCTACTCCCTCAAACGGGTGGAGATGAAAATCCGCCCAGAAGACTTCCAGCCCTGAAAGGAGGCCTGCAGGGGGCAGGGCAGGGGAAACGGAGACAATGGAGGCTGGGCAGAGAGGGTAGGAAGGGTGTGGACAGAAAAGAGCCTATTGTCCCCAGTGGGGGAGTAAGTCTCTGAGGAGCACGAGACATGCGTGTGCAGCCAGGATGTCACAGTGAAGGGGATGAAGGACCGAAGACAATGGGTCCCGACACAGACTTCTCGGGGGCTGGCTCTCTGCCTCGACCCCTGACACAGCTCAGCTTCTCTTTCCACATGATTTTTTATGAAAAAAATAACTGTGAGATGACTTTATCCACTTTCTATCGGGCCGAAGGTTAGGTGGGGCAGAAAACAAGTCCCTTTGCTAAACAGAACCACGCATTTTCATTCTCAAGGAGCGGCCTGGGCGTTTGAGAGAGAAGTGAAGGGGGTAGTGGAAGAGAGGAGCTTCTATTTTTAAATGCAATGAAATTACCTTCAGTCCTCACATAAAAAAAAAAAAAGACAAAAACTGTTCTGCTGGAGGTAAGCTGACCCAAGACAGCTGCGACTGGAGGACGCTGCAGGGCACTGGGCGCCTTCCCAGCCCGGCCTCGCCCCAGGTACAGCGCTGAAAGCAGGAAGCAGGTCTGGGGTGGCCAGGGAGCTCCAGTGGGAGGCGGGGTAAGTTCCCTCGAGGATAATTGCACAAACCTGCCTGAAACTATTCACAGTTTACAGATTTATCTATTTTTATTTACTCTGAAAGAAAAGAGCTTGAAGTGTTTCTTCTTTTGTCTGCAAAAACTGGCTGGCAAGTGAAGGTAGATGGCACTATGGTTAATAACTCATGCTGTTTATAAGCATTTTGCTTTGTAAAAGTAAAATATAGATTGTTTTAAATGTCCCGAGTTTCTTTTTCCTTCTACAATAAACTTCTAACACTGGTTCGTTTCCAAATCATTACCATCACCACTCAGGGCATGGTGGAAAGTTCAAGTGAAAACCCAGAGCGTGGTGAACAGCGAGGAGGAGACCGGGTTTGCTGCAGTCTCAGGGAAACCAAGGGAGGAGCGGGAGGCAAGAGTCCACAGGCGAGGGGCTCTGTGAAGGGCAGCGGGCACTGGCAGAGGCCAGGTGTGGCCGACCCACCCGACCCCACGGAGGCCAATGCTCCAAAACACTTTGCAACTACTATGCACTTGAGCAAACTAACCCACACAGAGAGGGACAGATCTTTAGCCTTAACGGACGGCAAATGATCTGGACTTTTAGGAAGTCCTTTTTCCTAGCCAAAAAGAACCATTCCCTTGAACCAGTGTGAGGTAGGCCACGATACAAGCTTTCTCAGCATTTTTTAATTGTATCTATAGTGCTTTGATTGTTGGTAACCTACTTTACCTTAAAAACAGAACCTTGGGGATCTTCAAAGAAATAAACTGAGAAAAGACAAAGTACACTGGAGTAGGGCTTCTCATGGGACAGGCATTCACATAGAACCTTCCTGGGGCAGGCCCGGGAATCTGAGATGCTTAGCAGCCAGCACAATACTTCCAGAAAAGAGAGGATAAAAAGATCAGGGGTTGGAAGGAGATAAAGAGAAGGAAGAGCCTAAGATGTCTAAGGCAGAAGTACCTAATGATTCTCTCTCATTTCTACATGCCCCACAACTAAAACAAAAAGGAGGCTCTAGGCAACCAAAGCTTAAACAAACACGTGGGTAGAGAAAGAAAAGCAGGTGCTATGGACTGACTGTGTGCATCCCCCCCCTAATTCTATGTTGAAGCCTAACCCCCAGTGTGATGGCAGGTGGAGGTGGGGCCTTTGGGAGATGTTTAGGCCACAAGGGTAGAGCCCTCAGGAACGGGATTAGTGCCCTCGTAAAAGATCCCACGGAGCTTTCCCCCACGTGAACGAACATCTGCAACCTGGAAGAAGGTCTCACCAGAACCCGACCAACCTGGCACCCTGATCTTGGACTTCCCAGTTTCCAGAACTGTGGGACATAAATGTTTGTTGTTTAAGCCCCCATCTATGGTGCTTACGGCAGCCTGAATGGACGGGGACAGCAGGCCACCAGACCCTACCCTAATGCTGTGGGCTAACCAAGTAAGAGCCGTGCGCACATGTGCGCACGCGTGTATTTGTGTTCCCAAGTAATCGGAGACCCACTTGATCCTCTGTTCCCCTAAGAAGCAATCATACTTACTGCCGCATGTGAGCTTTGAGGGGAGGAGCAGAGCTGTCCTGTCTATCGTTGGCCCTGCTTTGGGGATCGCACAAGGATTTAGTCTGTCCCGGAGCGCACAGGGCAAAGTAGCAACAGGGAGGAAGACTGGCAGATCGATCCCGCAGTGAGAGAACTATATTGTCACCACAGCACAGCTTTTTAAAACAAAACCAGGAACTCAGAATCAGCTGTGCACAGATGTTTTTGTGTATAATAAACCTGTTTCAAAAAGCATTTAAGGCACTTGACTCAAATGTTATGTACTTGAATAAGCTTTTAAAAAGTGGACAAATGGTGAAGAGAAAATAAGAGAAGGAAAAATAAAGCAGGAGGCAGGGAGGGCAGTGCACAAAACAGGTAAGACATCTGTACTTTGTCAGAGGTGGGCCAGTCACGGGGCTGCAAGGAGCCACTGTGAGGAAGGGAATCCCATCTATTACTGCCGAGCACAGCCACCAAGACCAGACCAAAGAAGTGGCTCAGGGATGCAGAGCTGCCACCGACCGGTCCAACCACCCCAGGGAATTTCCACGAGGCTCACGGGAGGCTGGGGAAGTGTTGCGTGTTGCGGGCCACTTCCTTAACAGAAGGCTGTTTCTTAAAACTTTCTTCAGTGGAAATGGTGGCAGAACATCGCAATGGTGCTTAGGAAAAGCAGTTTTAGAAAACTGGAAAGAAAAGCTGCAAATGGAAACAAAAAAGGGTGGACCTTCTGGTCTGGAGACCAACTGAAGGGAGGCAAACCGAGCTCGATCAGACTAGGAACAAACGACAGGGCTGCAAGCCCTGGCTTTACTTGGAAACAGAGATGTGTATTTGTTTGTTTTCTTAAGCCAACATTAATCTGCAGGGAATTCTGAGACTTATTTTCAATTAGATTGGCTTAATAAGTTAAATTAGCTTGAACACTTTCTCCAGTCCCCTGACTATATCTGTCTACTATAAATCTGCATAAACATTAGCGCCTCTCTGATTTCTCAGACATGGGGGGAAATCTGGGGCAGGATGAGGGAGGTTTCAGAGAGGTACCAAACGGAAAAAGGTTAGCAGGGAAGTCAATGTGGGAAACTACTTATTTGATGTTTATTATACTCAGTTACCAGGTATCTTATTAGTCACCAAACAAGACCGGGTGACCTAAGCCAGAGGCGGGAGGAAGAAGTGCAGGACTCTCATCTGCACGCCCAATCTGGAACTGAAGCCTGCCCCATAGGGTGGCGTGTTGTTAAAACACCACGCGGTATTTCAGAAGTCAACATTCTCTCCAAGTCCAATTAGTTGGGCAAAACCACAACTCTATTTCTATCTTTTTGGTCACTTTTTAAAGCATCTGAAGGAACACTTTCTAGTCTCTACCCAAAAGCAGAGTGAGCAGAGAACCCGGCCATTTGATCGTCCTCTCAGATAAAGCGCTGCTCGTCTCCAGCACAGCGGAGGCACTCGCTGGGCAGCTGGTTCTTCTTCAACTATCTGTAGTGAAATAATCAATTTCACTACATGGCATTTACATGAAGATAATTAGATCCCAGAGTTAATATTCTCTGATAATCATTAGGGGAAGTGAACAGTTTTCCAGGAGCCAGAGCTAACATTTCAAGCTGTTTGTAATTTCCTAAGAGCAGAAAATTTATTCAACAACCTATTTTTTCCATACCCAGGAGACTCAAAACCCGCTCGTGAGAGGACAGAACATAACCAAAGCAGGGGAAGGACCACGGAATCGCAGACTTTGCTCTGCCTTTTGTGCTCACAGAACTCCAGAGGAGGGCGCCACCGGCACCAACACAGGCAGTTGATAAAAGCCGGCCCTGCGTTTGGGCGCCGCCTGAGGCTCAGGATCCAGTACTCCCCACTCCTGCCCCAGAGAGCACTATCTAACCCAGAGGTAAACTCCGTGTTTCCTAGACTGCTATGGAAACCGAGTTGCTTGCGCTGACTTCATTGGGACAAGCAAGTGCAGGTGGGAAAACAGGAGCTCAGGTGCTCAACAGAAATGACTACTGTGGCTGGAAAACGGGGGAGAGCCATCTGCAGCCGCACCTCATTTAAAGGTGTCGACCAGACCCGAGGGCAGACTTCACGGAGCAGAAGTCTCCCAGTGACTGCAGCGAATTGGGAACAAACAGCGGGAGCAGAGAGGGCACTCGAGACGAAGGCAGTGGTTTCAAAGGGTTTGCAGCCTACCTGATGAGAGACTCTAGGATGGCGGGGGTGGGACCTTTCTGGAACTCCAGTTCTTTGTAGTGCAGCGCTTTGGCATATGCTCGGCACTTGGCAGCCCTCTCACCCAGCAAAACAATGCCATTGTCGTCTCTCAATGGCAGGGGGCCCTGGAGGAGAGCAGAACCCCACAGCATAGGAAAATGGCAGGCGGGCACAAGCACGAGTGGGCTCTGTGGGTGCGTCTCCCCTCCCACCGGCTGGTTCCCTGGCTCCACCCAGACAATGGGCAAACATCTTACCTTGTCACTGTGCTCCATGAATTCAGCCAAGTTTAAGAGGGTCTGTGTGACTTCAGCAATGTCCTGTGAGGTGAGGGCCAACTCAATGCTTCGGATGAGTTCGTCCTGCTGGTCTTCATTCAGCTCGGACCAGCAGGACACAAAGGCGGCGTTGAAGAGGTCCCTGAGGGCAGAGAGGAGCGGAGGAGGAGGTTGAAGATGCCTGTCACGCCCCTGCCTGGCACTGAGCCGTGCCTAACAGCCTGCTCCCGGCGTCACCGATGTTGGCTATACAGACTGGCGTGCCCAATAGGACTTGCTGGGAATGGTCTGTATCTTCCCTGTCCAATACAGCGGCCATCGGTCACTGAGGACATGAACTGTGGCGAGGGTGACTGAGGAACTGAATTTCAGGTCTTGTTTAATTTTCATGAACTGAAAATAACCCCTGTGGCTAGTGACCACTGTACTTCACAGCACGGGTAGAGACACTGATACGCTGGAGGGGGCGGAGGGGAACGGAGCGCGGAGACAGGAGGCACATTTCTCGGCAGTTTCTGCATCACTTCTCCTCACTGCAGTGGGGCGTGATGAACAGAAGGGGGACTAACACCGAAGTTGGCATAAACAGATTCTGCAAATAGTCTTCAAATGGTTCTACGGATGTTTCTCAGGCAATGTCCAAATTCCTAACACCGGGCCTGGCAAAGGCAGCATCTGCGACTGCTGTTTGAAACACAACCAGAACCGGTTTGGGGCGGGTGGTCCCAAACAAAATGACGACAGAACCTAAGGAACCAGAAGCACTAGAGAACAGAGTCCGAGGCCGAGAGTTGTAACAGATTCTCTAAGCCAGTCTCCTACAGCTTGGGTCTCACAAGGACCTGGAACCAGAGGTGCCGTTTCCAACACCAAGAAAACTATTTCAAATCACGACGGCTCACGTGGGTGGCCATACTTGCAGTCCCTGGCACCTGAACTTTAATCTTACCCTCTGTTTTAAGGGAGTTGGAAACTACAGAACGTGCCTGTGATGCGTAAGTGTAGCAGTTGATAGCTCTGCATCCACTTTTGGTTACATTAGAAGATTAAATCAGACCAACATATATAATTTTGGAATGTGATGGAAAAAATATTTGAAACTCAAAGGATAACATGAAGACGGAAAGAAGTCCTGTGCAAATTAAGAAATAAGCTTTCCGACTTGGGCCCAAGGCCACCCTGGGTCCCCAGTGAAAATGTGTGGCACTAAGGGGTGAACACACGTGGGTACACTATCACAAGTCTCTCGTGGACAACGTCATGCTCAAAAGTGACTTGGAGCAGAAGAGTTTGCTGCGCTGGCCAAACACACGAAATCTGCACACTGCGGAAACACAGAAGTCCCAGGAACTATTTTTAAAGCACTATGAAAACACTCGAAAGAAGTGAGATGAACCAAATCAGAGCATCAGAGCAACGGCCCCAGCACCGTCACTAAACGCAGCACTAAATCAGCGCCGCCGCTGAATCCACGCCCCCAGCAGACCAGCTGCGCTGACAGTGAGGCGAAACGCCTTGCTTTCGGCTCCTTGCTGTCTGCTAATTAAATCAGCATTTAATACCTCACTATAAATAACAATTGTGCACTGTAGAAAAGGTTGGAAAATAGGAGAAAAAATGAAAATAATCACTCAAACCTTCCTACTTAGAGACAATTGTATTATTAATCTTTTCCCTACATACATATACTTTTAATAGTTGAAACCACACATTTATGCCATTTTGTATTCCATTTTATTCACTGACATTACACTATAAACCTTTTACATACGTTGTAACTTTTTGTAAGACAAATCTTTAACAGCTGTTTAATAAGGTTTACTATTTAAAACTGGTTTTTACGGCAAACGCTCATTTCCAAAGACGGCTGCAGCGCTCTGCTGTTGCACGTGCCCCCCCAGAACTGTGCCGCCCCCCCGCCAAAGGGGGTGTCCACACCTCCTCCCCCGAACGTGAGTGGGCCCTGGTGACTACCCTGAGCCACGGAGCATGGCAGAAGTGACACTCTGACTTCCAAGGGAGCGTCATAAAGACACCACACACTTCCCTGGGGACGCTCACTCTTGAACTCAGCCAGCATTCCCCGAGGAAGCCCGAGCAACCCGCCCAGTGCTTCGTGTGGGGAGGAGCCCAGCCCCGGGCCAGGGCTAAATTTCCAGTCAACACTCAGCCCCAACGTGCCAGGCACATGAATAAGCCATCTTCAAAGTCAATCTTCTAGCCCCCAGACAGAGACTCCCACCCACTCTGCGTGGAGCAGAGACAAGCTGTCCCCACTAAGTCCTGCCCAAATCGTGGCTCATGAACAAAGATAAAATGACTGTCGTTTCAGGCCACTAAGTTTTGGGGTATTTGTAATGCAGCAATAAATAATGAGAATACAGTTTATTAGAAATAGGTTATATTCAACTATTATAGTTGTTTTCAGAGTTGCAAATGACTTTGCAACTCTGTAATTAAAATTTTGTATCTAAATATACTGAGGAAAGGTCTACTAGCAAGGTTAAGATGGATGCTTTTCCTGGAATAGAGCTTTTCCAATTTGCCTTTTTCTTTATTCCCCGCCCCCCACCCCTGGAAGTTAGCAGGATTAAAATTACCAGCCTTTTGCCACTGCCTGTCGCTAACTCGTACACACCGTTTTCCGTGCCTGGACCCGCTGGACCCTCATCGGAGGCCGGGAAGAGGGAGGCCTGACCCACCGTACCTGGCCATCGGGTTGTAGGCCTGAGCCAGGGCCCAGCAGGAGCGCAGCGAGGGCGACGAGGAGTCCTTCAGCAGCTCCAGGCTCAGCCGCCTCAGCCACTCCAGCCAGTCATCTTTGGAGACCCTTCTGGCAGCTCCCCAGGCCTGTCGTCCCACAGGTGACAATGGAAAACCATCAGCTTCAAGGTCAATTGTAAAGAGCCCTCATCTATTTCATGATTATCCTACTTCTTTGATTTATAAAATTAAATACCTCATGATAAAATTCCCCCAGGGCACAAATCCAAAAGAGAAACATTTAGTTCAAAGCCACAAAGCAAAAACAGCAACCTCTAGAATATCTCACAGTACAGAAAAAGCCTCTTTTACACCAGTTTCAGGTCAGTTTTCTTCTGCCACCCACCGCCCCTCGCTGACTGCCTGGCCTGGCAATGCCGGTGCGGGCTGGTGGACTGTCAGCTTACTCATTCAGAAGGTAAGCCCAACAGACGACCACAAGGCAGTAAAAGCTGCTGACAATCCTGGAAGCCATTCAACAGGTACACACAGACGGGTTTTTTCAACGCCACGTAACTCCTCTATTAGCACAGCCAATAGAAATGTGACTGAGGTGGCAAACTGTTATTTTGAAAGCTGGTTAAAACTGGTAAATATACCCATCCTTAATTATCATCACATAAATACGTAGAAGCACGATTTGCTTTTTGATTAAATGGAGCTGAGAGGCAGCTGTGGAGGATTCTGCTTAGGGTTTCTGAACTTGAGCTCTTCTATCAGGTGAGATAAACTAGAGATGTCATTCTTTTTTCTGTTTGGCAATGGGTATGCTTGTTTTTCCAAGTCCTGGGTAGTAAGCGAAACTTCCTGGAAGCAAGCTAGACTACTGGGGAATTTCCTAAAATAGAGACCAAAGCTCTAAAGCAGAGTGGACAGCTGCCTGGTTGGAAGAATAGCCTGAATCTGGACAGACTGAGAACATCTGGGTGGAAACGGCTTCCTTGCCCAGCCCTTCCCTCAAATGTGAGGTGTCAGCAGGGCAGCCGCACAACTGCCTGGCAATGCTAGGTGACTGATGACCTTACTCTTCCTCCTGGAGTCTGGGACTGGCAGTCACAAAGCCCACAGTGGGAATACCACGTCACTCCTGACCCAGGGATCACCCACCAGGCCACCAGAAACTGTGTCTCTCAGCAGCGCTCACTTGCGAGCTATCTGGGTGGGTCACACTGACACCGCGGTCAGCGATAGACCCCACGTGCTCCAGACTGCGTGTGAGCACCTGGGCCTGTGTCCCCTCCTCACGGGCTCGGCCCGAGACAGATGGGTCGGCTGGGACCCCGTCCTGCCCAGTTTTGCACCTCGATCTGCTGCTACACATGAGGTGCGGCTCCTTGGGTCAGCTGCTAGTAAAGGACAAGGAATACCATGTTTAAATCCAAACCATGAGTTGCTTACAATCTTCAGAAGCACTAAAGACTAACGCGAAATGGGAAAAACAAGCAACCTGGTATATTTATTTAAAAATCAGTGTGGTGACTATTATTCTGCTCAGATCCTTTACAGAGGTTTTGAAACTGCCTGTTTTCAAGTGCATGGCTAATGGCGTACACGGCGAGGAGCTGGTTATATCCTGGACTCTGGTGAGCACAGAGAACACAGCACTCATCTGCAAAGATCAAACACCTCGCTACTCGAAGTGTTGCCCGTGAACTGGCAGCTCGGGCATCGCCTGGGAGTTTGACTGGCCTGAATGAGAACAAGCATTTTAATAAGCCCCCCGCAGTCAGCGAGCCCAAGAAGCCTGAGAAGTTCTGCTGTAAAGAGCCGGCATCAGTCTCAGTGCTAACTAGGGGGCTCACTGGTTGTGTTCCCTTCATATAAACACATTATTTGCAACAAAGTGTTCTATTATAAAAGTGGCCAAGGAAGCACAAAAGGATACTTTGTTCTTTATTTTCCCCCTAATAAAAGAAATTTATAATTCAGACATCCTAAGAAAGACAAAATGACTTAAGTTTATGGTATCTAGATTTTCAGAAAAATTCTTGGGCTGGTTTTTGGTTCTCTTAAAAGTTTACAAGAGCTAAAAGCTTTGAACAACAGAGGAGAGTAGGGCTCTCCTTTCCAAGTCTCCCAAGAAACAATGGACCTGCCTTTTGAAGGTTGATGGTGCTGACGTGCAGTTTCTTCATGGGTCCCGTTTCCACTGGTCCACTAGCCAATGCATCCCCTTGGCCGCTCCTCAGCATTCGATGCTGGTAAATCAAAGGGTCCTCCTCTTCATCGGCCAGGGTGTAGCCCTGCAACCAGAGATTTGTAGACGAAACCTGCAACTCCACGAGGTGCTCCCAGTTTAGGAAACATCCTCGAGCCTTGGGAGGTTCACACCTTCCAGAAGAGCCAGGATTTAAGTAGGAATGGCTCTGTGCGTGGACAAAGTGAGGCTGCATTCCTGCAGACCAGTCTGTTGGCCACTCTTGGCCACTGACAAGCACTGACAAGAGTGTGAGCACGGGACCGGCTGAGAGGAAGCAACTGTGAGCGACGATGAAGTGATGAGGGTGAGGCAGCCAAGAGCCCATGGCTGTGCTTGTGTGGCCCGAGAAGGATTGTGACATATTTGAATGGTTTAAAAAAACCAAAACAAGAGTCATATTTTGTAACACATGAAAAACACCAGAGCATCCTATTTTGGTGTCCACAAATAAAATATCACTGGTATGTCACCAGGCTCACTTGTCTACGTGTGCATATGGCTGCTTTCAGGCCACAGTGGCAGAACTGAGTGGTTGCGACAGAAAGAAATGTCCTGTCCTTATAGAAGAGGTGTGCCAACCCCTAGCTGAGAAGTGAAAAGGCAGACATACTCCCACAGCTAAGGGGACAAGAGCACTAAGAGGAAGGACAACGGGAGACCTGGACACAAAAACAAAGGGCAGTTCACCTTGACAATTCTGCAGATCAGGACGTCATAGCGCTGATGGTTGATTCGGTGTCGCACCAGAACTTTATTCACCATTGGAATGAAAATCTGGTACTGTGAAGGTGAGGAAGGAGATGAGAAATTGTTACTTTGGAGAGTGGGAAGAAGAGAAAACATTACATTACATTACACTACATTAGAGCCATTTCTTCTGGGCTCGGGGCTAGCCCCGTGGTATTCAGAAGAATCGCTTTCTACCCCTCCTGCTATAAATCCATCCCCATCATCTGCCACCTGGGTCACTGCAACAGCCTTTTAACAGCCCCTCTGCCTCCACTCTTGGCCCAGTCTGTTCTTCCACATGGCATTGACAGTAATCATTTAAAAATATCCAGTCACATCACAGTCATCCTGTGCTCAAAATCTTCCAAACACTCCTCGTCGTGGCTCAGAGTAAAAGCCAAAGCACTTACAATGGCCACAACAGTGATGTGCAAATGGCATCAGCGTCACCCGGGGGTGGCGTGGGGTAAGGGTGGTCTGGGCGGAAGGCTGGGGATGTGCATTTCTAACACGATCCAAGCTATGCGGATCAGGGCACCGCTCATCTGGGGTGGCATTTCGAGAACCACTGGCCCACCATGCCTAGTTTCCACGCCCCACCTCACCTTGCCTTATCTCGAACGTTTTCCAAGCACTGTCCCCCTCCCTCCTCTGACGTCATGCTGCTCTCCTGCTGTTCCTTGAACCCTCCAAGCACGCTGCGTCTCCCACCCTTGCATTTGCTAGTCCTTCTGCCTGCGTCCAGCTCTCTGGGATTGGGCCTTTACTTTATTTAAGTCTCTGCTCCAAGGCCCACTATCAGAGGTCTTCCCTGTCTGCTCTGAATAAACAGCATCTCTCCCACTCCCACCATCACTCTGAGACACACTGTGCTTATTAGCTGTGCTTCATTGGAATGCAAGCTCTGTGAGAACAAGGACATCATTCTGTTTGCTATGTCGTCCGCACGGCAGCACTTAACCCACACAGGGGGCTCAATAAATACTTGCTAAATATAATAAATGAAGGAAAAGGGGGCCAATAATGCCTAGTTTTCTGAGAGAGGTATGAGGCCAACAGGCTAACAAATGGGGAAGTTCACACAGTCCTCTTCCCAAGGGCAGGCAGACAAGCGTGCCTGTTTGGGCTGCCTTACCTTCTTCCCCAGCTGAAAGACAAGGGAAGACAGCGTGTCCATGGCTGTGGGACGCAGCTCTGGGCTCTGGTCCAGGGTTCGAACGATTGGGTGAATGATCCGGGAGGCGTAGTCCGTGAAATCCAGGGATTCCGTCAGGCGGTCGACCGTCTCCAGAGCCGCCCTACGACAATCGCTAAGGTACAGCAATCGCTCACATACAGTCCCGAAGGAAGAAGGGGTTGAGGGTCACCTTCACAGTCAGCACCAAACGGGAAGGGAGGGCTTCTCAGGTACTTTGGGTGACAGGGACCCAACATATATTCCAGAGGGGTGGGGACAGTTAAGATTTCCATAAACCTGGGACATTTCTACACTAAATAATGGGCATTGATATAACGACAAAAAGACGGCCTGGGAACTTACACAAAAGGACATTTTCAACAAAACATTAAAAGCTTGATGACTGTTCCTCCCAAAGGGCAGGTGCTTACTTTCGAGATGGCAGTGGAACTTCGGGGGCATCAAACAGCTTCACGATGGGGGGCAGCAACAAATGCAGGTAGTCGTCCAGGTTGGCGCCAAAGAGCTGGATGGCAGCCAGCAACTGCAGAAGGGAGCGAGAGCGCGGCAACAGACAAGGGCAGCGGCGTCAGCATCGAAGTACGTGGGGGGCGGTGCACTGGGTAATTCACTGAACTTCTGGGGGGACTCCGAAAAGCCTTTATTAAGTGGCTTTGAACTACATTCTTTTGGTAGCATCTTCTCCCTTCATTTATTTTGCTTACATATACTTTGCTTTCTGTGAGCTTATTTCAATTGGTAAGGAACCTGTTGCTACACAATAGAGAAATCTAGTCTGGGATAAAACATGTACCGAGAACATTTACCAAAACAAAAGGATACTCCGGGAGGACTGTAAACGTTCTGCAGACTGTGAGCTGTGCGCAGCAGGTGTTACACTCTTTGGACTCAGTCTTGTGGTTAAGCACCACCCTGTCACTCAGAACAGGGTCTCGTCTCTTAGCTGACCTTCAGGGATGCTGGGAATCTCTCTAGAAGATGCCCTGGCTACTGACCTTGATGGAGACGATGCGGCCTGGGCTGTTGTCATGCATGAAGACCCGTAGCATGTGCGGGATCAGCTGGGGCAGGTAGAGCTTAAATTCACCTCCAAGAGCGACCACGATTTGCTCAATGAGAAGAATGATTGTGCTCTGGATTGAGGTGTTCATGACCCAGAATTCCTGTAAAGAGGGAAGAGACAGGAGCAAAGCCAGGTTCCCCTCTGCCAAAGTATGAACCAGGGAACTCAGATGGCCGAAAGGAGCACAAATGTAGTGAGCACGGTCTGCCCCAGCGACAGTGACCAAAGGAAAACTGCGTTTCTCTGAATGCACAAGGCCACTCCGCTGCTCTGTGCTTTGGCCCCACTGCTCTTTGCGTAGAATCCCACCTCTTGCTCGGCTAAGCTCTATTCTTCTAGACCTGGCTCAGATCTCACTTCTTCTCTGAAGGCTTTCCTGTTTCCACGAGCCACTTTGGGTCCCTCTGCCCTCCTCTTTTCTACCGCCCGGAATATTCAGTTTTCTTTGCAACCCTTCCTCTACTAGACCGTAAGCGAGTTAAGGGCAAGAACCCCTTTGACCCATCTCTGCCTCCCCAGAACCTAGCAGAGCACCTGGCATACTCAGCCACTCAACGCCACCTTTACAGGACGGACGAACGACTAAGTCTACGTCACCTGGAGCGCTGACGTCATCCAGGGCAGATGCTTTACTTTGGGTGGCACCTGGTCTCTCCCAGAGGCCGACTCCACTGTGAACAAGGTTCCCGATCTTTCTGAGTTTACGCTTTGCTAGTTATCATCTGACAACTGTCCCATATCATTTTCAGGCCTGGGTAGTGCCACAGACGAGCACTTTCTATACCCGTATAATTACATTCTACATAACTTACGAAAACAAAAACCTGGTTGTTTGGCCACAGATCCTGCCTCGGCACTGCAAGGCAAACTGGTCCGAGCCTCTGACTCCAGGGAAAGCTGTCATTGCAAGTCAATAAGAAAGGCAGTTGCCTCCTGCCTTCTGTAGAACCTCCAGAGTAGAAGGTTTACTGCTGACAGAAACTCCAACGAGGGCAACACATGCCTATTCACACCCACAGGCCCCCGATAACTCAGAGTGGAAACCAACCAAAACAAAGGATAACTCCTCAGGGGAAAGGTGTTAGAGAAGCATAAGGATTCTCCTCTTTACATTTTTTTAAAGTGTAAGAGTTCAGAAAGTGAAAACCACCCAAAAGATGCTGGTAAGACCTTCTTGCTTTCTGAAAAAGCTATTTTTCTCTGAAGAATTTTTCTCAAAGAAACACCACAGATTTCATGGCCTCCGCAGTTTTTCCGATGTTCGTGCACGCGAACTGCACTCTGCCTTCTTTAGGGAGAGCCCCCCTTCTCCCCACTGCACTACCGTTGGCCCCTACGGGGTCTCTTCTACCTCAAAGACGCCGGCAGCCCGCCCGGGGACGCCGCCGGATCACTGCTCACAAAGGCTGCTCTCCTCCTGGGCTCGAGGGAGCTCATTAAAGCCCAGGACTGACAGCCGGAACAGGAGCCCCGTTGCACCTCCTCTATCTCAGAAGAAATGAAAGCCGTGTTTTGCAGGTGTGAGGCTCCCTGCCTCACACCCCGATGTTTTGGTCGTTAGCCTTTTTTGGGGAATAAGTCACAGATCACTTCAGCTTCAAACCACAAGCACACCGCTCCCCCCTGCCTGGCCCCCAGCACCAGGCCCCTCTGCATTCTGCCTAAGGCTTCCTTGTTCTGTTTGGAGGCCCTCTGCGGCAGGAGGCAGGAAACAGAGCAGCTTGAATTATTCATACACGCAGGAGTTTTTCAGCTGAGACCAGCCGCTTTGATTTTAGTCCTGCTGCTGCTTCCACGCTAACTACAAAGGTCTGGTGGAGAAGGGCCGAAACCACTGGAAGAACTGTCTTCCAGTTCCGTGAGGACACAGCCATCTCTGCAGAGCAACCTTCCCGACAGAGACATTTAAATTACACAGAACAGCAGGATGCAGGCCTCCCCCGAACAGAAAATCGCCACTGCCGTCAGATCAAACCTGGGACGGGAGCCGTTCCTCAAATGCCACCGCAGTCCGAGGCGGCACCTGTGCTTCTCAGTGCCTGGCGGGAGTCCACCGTATTCAAGAGCGTTGGGAGACCCAAGCCCAGGGCTCTCAGGGCCCCAGCGTCCTGGGCTTTTGTGGGAACAGTGGAGCACCACTGGGATGTTAAAGTGAAATGGCTTTGTTCTGTGTGAGGCAAAGAACTCAGGAGCCTATTTCTGGCAGAACAACTACCTCGGGTTCCTCCTCAGACTTCACACCTGTTCTCTTGTACCTGCAAGAGATACCTGCAGCCAACAGCCCCCGCTCCCCCACTCCCCCACTCCCTTTCATAACCTAGCAGGACACCTTCCTCCACTTTATCCTTGTGCCGAGAGCTCCACCCATGAGAAAACGCCCGTGTTATCCAAGCCTGTTACCCCCGACCCACACAGTGAGGGACAGGCCAAAGCACTAGCTTCTACTCACTCTCATGAGGGTGACAATTTCGTCCATGTAAGGTCTGATGTGGCTCTTCACAAAGGACACCAACATTCCCAGCTGCTGGAACAGAAACTGAAACGGGGAAGAGGTCAGCAAGTTGGCCCCAGGCGGGACCCAGAATCCCCAGGTTCACCCTCAGTCCGTGGCAGTGAATGAAGACAACCGTGGGATCCATTTCCGCATCACTCCTCCTACTGAGGATAAGCTTCAGAGAATCAGACTCCAGCCCCTTGGTAGTGATGGGCGCGGGGCGGGGGGTGGAAATGACGGCCAATGGCGTCACACACCAGGCAAGCCAGCCACCGCAGGGCGGGGCTGTGGTGCCAGACGGCTACTGGGAGCCACTCCAGCACCGACCAGCTCTGTGAGCTTCCTTTCCCCTCTGCGCCCAGCCTCTTCATTGCGAACATAACAGTGTTCGTCTCAAAGGCTTGTTGCAAGAGTTAAGTGGGGTAACACCTGGAAAGCACTAGAACAGGGATACGAATACCGCTAAGTGCTCCATGAACATCAGCCATCATTGAAGGATTTCTGGAGTCACCAGACTTGAAAATGAACATGAAATTTTAATCAACTGTAAATGCACCTTTTGTTTATTCAGCCCTAATTCACTACTGCTTACTTTCTAAAATAAATACAGCTAACAATTATGGGCACTGTAGTTCATTTGTAGTAATTAATTAATTAGGTCTTAATTACATAACTGTCTCTAAGAAATTATGAATCAATATAGCGAGCAAATCGGGGAGGGGATGGGATAAGGAAATTCTATTAGGTTGTTACTCCTTGCAATTGTAAGGAGAGATGCCATCCACTAAATAAAGTTGGGAATAAGGAGGGCTTGGGGAAGGGAAACCCCAAGTACTTTCCAGGTTAAAGAGGTCTTCAGGGTGTAGTATTTATTTGGTTATGATCTTCTGAGAGTGCTACATGTATTAGGTAGCAAATCACATTTTAAATGCCCTCCCCAAAAGATTTTTACGTTCTCTATGCCTTAGCTTCACTCCATTAACAAGAATAATTTAGCGATGAACATGCTCATTTTTGCTCTTATTCACATTTTGAAACTGGGCTAAATTTGGAATAAATAAAAAGTGTTTCAAACAGTGAGTAACAAGCGCAGTAAGTGTTTCAAACAGGCAGTAACAGAACACATGCCGGAAGCGGTGAGACCAGCAGGCCCTGCAGGACTGGGCTCACAGCGAGCCCGGACTAACTCTCACGATGGGGCACCAGTGCCTTCTAAGGTGGTCGGACCTGGTCTCTGCATGGCACAGGGTGGACTTGCTACACAGAGCTGTCCCTACCTATCTCCTGGCCCCTCCTCACAGACTCGCTGCTGACAGCTTCTGTGAAATGGTCCCTATAAAGTATACTACAGAAATCAAGGGACGTGCGGCTCTGTAACGATTCTTCAGTGGGGTGGCAGTGTGGGCAGGGACAGCCGTGACACGGAAGGACAAAGCCTCCTGACCCTGGCTGTCATTTGCTGTGAAGTGTAAGTGGGCAGGTGACAACGCAGACAGCACAGCAAGCAGACAGGCAAGTGCCTCACTTGCAGGTGAGGGGCCCGGCAACCACCTCTTCTCTTCTCCCTCAGGTTCCCCCACAAGTTGTTTTCTTCCCCCCGAACATGAGTGTTCTCCCAGAACACATGGTTTTGTTCCTAAGATACAGTGGGTTAGACCTCCTCCCAAATCCCTTGCTATGAAAAGGCTAAAAGTAATGCATAAAAGATAACAAATGTTGTTACTATGCTATCAGAACTGAACCTTGTGACATAAACCCAGACCTTCACAGGGCTACCCATGAAGAGGAACGGGGAATCCCTGCTTCCACCCCACCGTGCCCCACCCCAGTTGGTCCAGTGGCAAAGGAAACGAAGAAATCTGTCAGTTTTGGTGTGAGGTCCAGGTAGAAAAAAGTGTCTTCCCTACAAGTTTGTGATTTCAGGCCACTTTCACGTGGGTTTAGGGGGTTATTTTAACCATCTGTGTGGCCTGAGAAACTCTAAGCCAATAAGTTAACTTAAAAGTTCTCCTGGATCACCCAGCAGAAGCGAATGTAAACCCGGAGCAGATTTTCCAGTATCGCTCCAAGGAAAGTCCAGATGATATGACGCACGCGTCCAGAACTATACAACCCCTGGGCCGAATCAGTGTGACTTGGCACAGATAATAAACAATAGAATTAAATGCGTCAAGGGTTTTCTATATATTAGAACTACCAGATGGAAAATAAACAAACCTGTTTAAAAATGCTTAAAGAAATAAGTGAGAATAAAAACAGTGAATAAGAAATAGGATACTACCAAAAGATACTAGGCATATTTGAAAGAACATAGGATAATTTTAGAAATTAAAAAAAATGTGGTTAAAACTAAAAATTCAATGACAGGTCAAAACTAAGTAGCTGAAGAATTATCAAAAAGAAGATAGACCTACTTTGGTGAAGGAAATAGACATGCAAGTCCAAGAAGCACAGAGAGTCCCAAAAGAGATGGGTACAAAGAGGCCCACTCCAAGACACCTCATAATTAAAATGCCAAATGTTAAACATAAAGACAGAATCTTAAAAGCAGCAAGAGAAAAGCAGTTAGTTACCTACAGGGGCGTTACCATAAGACTGTCAGCTGATTTCTCAAAAGGAACTTTGCAGGCTAGAAGGGACTGACAAGAAATATTCAAAGTCATGAAAAGCAGGGACCTACAGCCAAGATTGCTCTACCCAGAAAAGCTATCACTTAGAATCTAAGGGTAGATAAAGAGCTTCCCAGACAAGAAAAAAACTAAAGGAGTTTATCATCACCAAACCATTATTATATGAAATGTTAAAGGGACTTATCTAAGAAAAGGAAGATCAAAAATATGAACAGTAAAATGGCTATAAATACATATTTATCAATAACTGAATCTAAAAAACAAACTAGACAAACAAGAAGAGAGACAGAATCATGGATACAGACAGTGTTTTGATGGTTGCCAGGGGCCAGGGGGGAGAAGGGTGTAGGGGATGGGTGAAGAGGTAAGGGGATTAAGAAGTACAAATAGGTAGTTACAGAACAGCCATGGGGACATAAAGCACAGTACAGGAAATGGAGCAGCCAAAGAACTTACGCACATGACCCATGGACATGAACAGTGGTGGGGGGATTGCCTGAAGGAGTTGGGGGTGCTGGGTAGAGGGAGGCAAAGAGGGAAAAAATTGGGACAACTGTATTAGCATAATCAAGAAAATATTTTTTAAAAAATTTAATGACAGGTAAAAACAACAGAGCTGAAGAATTAACACAAAATAAATGTAGGGAATGTGTCTCTGAGAGACAAAGACGAAAAATATGGACTGGAACTTGAATCTGGTCAAGCCTCTAATCTAACCCGTCTACAAGCAGTTGAAAGACACCTTGAAGATACAGTCAGCCAAATCCAGAATGAAAATTCTATAGGACAAATGACCTGGTTTCTTCCACAAATACATGACATGAAAAAAAACTGGAGGAAAATGAGAAAAAAAAGAGAGAGAACTGGACATGTACAAGGTAAACCAACTACCATGTATAGACCCTATTCGAACTGATTTGAATAAACAAAATGTAAAACGAAATTTTTAAGACGAACAAGAACACCTGAAGAAGGACTGATCTTAAATGATATTAAAGAATTATGTTAATTTTATGGGTGTCATACTTTAGTTATATGGGGAAAAAGTATTTACTGGTGAAATAATATAGTATCTGAAATTTCCTTTAAAATACACCAGAAAAGTGTGTGTGTGTGTAGGGGCTGTGAAAATTACATGAAACCAAATTGATAAAATGCTAATAACTATTGATGAGTATGAGAACTTAATATAAGTTGTCTACTTTTATGAATGAAATATTCCATTACAAAATGTTTAATAAATTAAAAGTAGCCAACAAGCATCGGGCAAAAGATAAGGAAATGAAAGCTCAAGCCAAAAAAGGACAGAAAAGAAAATGAGCAGAAAAAGCAGGCAGAAGTAAAGCACTAAGCGGATGGTGGATGTAGCGCCTTTGGCGCGTAGATCAGCAATGACGGTAAACGTGATCAGACTGGACGCGCTGATTAGAACACAAAGATTTTCAACATGGGTTAAAACAACAACCCAGCTATATTATTAAGTACATTACAGACCACTCTCAAACAAAAGTCACAAGACAGTGAAAAATATAAGGATAAGACATATACCGTCCGAAAAAAGGGCTGGTGTAGCAATATTAGTATTAGGCAAAATAAGGTATTAAAGATAAAAAGAGTCACTGCAAAACGATAAAAGATGGAGTTTGCCAGGAAGATAGGATGACTTAAGATTTTTATGCACCTAATAATGTAATTCAAAATATGTAAAAGAGAATTGACAAAATATGAGAAATTAACAAATCCACTATTGTAAAGGGAGATTTTTACTTCACTTCTCTCAGAAATTGATAGATTAGGCAAACAAAAAGTTAAGGACACAACCGATCTGAACACAGTAAGCAGCAATCTAATGCCAAAGGGAGAAGCCCGTGCGTGACATCAGCCAGTCCGCACTGCCCGTGAGCACAGAGGGAGCGCTGTTCAGAACTGACCGAGCACTGTCAGACCACTAGGGCAGTTTCAGTGAACGTCAAAGAATCATAAACCCAGTGCCATAAAGACAGAAAGGTACCACAAAAGAAATTAAAAATTCTTGAGTCTGCAAATTAAAACACCCACTCTTTCAACGGTGAAAGAAGAAATCATAACAAACGTTAGAAAATATTTATTTCTGAACAGTAAGGAAAATGCTCCATTATGATTCAGCAATAAAAAAAGAATGAACTACTGACATATAACACGATATGAGGGAGCCTTAAAAGTATTCTGTTAGGTGAAAGACGCTAGACAGACAGACAGACAGACACACACACACACACACACACACACACACACACACAGGATTTCGACTCTGTGAAATGCCCAAAAGGCAGGTCTCCAGAGACAGAAAGTGGGGACATGGTGACCAAGGGTTGGGGGAGAGTGGAAAGTGACTGCGGATGGGCAGGAGGTTTCTTTCTGGGGTGACGGAAAGTTTCTGAAATTAGATTGTCGTGATGATTACAAAACTCTGTAAATATACTACGAATTACTCAATTTACACTTAACAAGATTTTATGGTGTAAATTTCAACTCAATAAAGTTTTAAAAAGTTTTGAATGAAGCTAAATTACACTTGGAATAAAATTTACAGCTTTAACAGGTTACGTTAGACAAGAAGACTGACAACATAAAATTTTTTTAGAAGCTAAAAAAAGAAAATAGGAGGAAAATTATTATGAAAAAAAAGCAAAGATATGAGAGAAGATCAACAAAAGCAAGTTCTTTGAAAAAGAAAAATATTGACAAATCTCTAGCAAGAAATTAAAATATAAAAGAATAGTGTGAACAAATTCATGCCAACAGATTTTTACTGTTTAGATAAAATAATTTCTTAGAACAATATGACCAAAACTTTCTCAAAAAGAAACTAAAAAATTAAAGATTTTTGAACTTAGAGTTAAAAAAAAAAAATTACAGCCCTGGCTGGGGTGGCTCAGTGGACTGAGTGCCACCTGAGAACCGAAAGGTCGCCGGTTCATCCCTGGTCAGGGCACTTGCCGGGGCTGCAGGCCAGGTCCCCGGTTGGGGGCGTGTGGGAGGCAACCGATCAATGGTTCTCCATCTATGTTTCTCTCCCTCTCTTTCTCCCTCTGTCCCCTGCTCTCTAAAAATAAATTAATAAAATCTTTTAAAAAATTACAGCTCAATTCCACTAAGCAACATAGATGTAAAAAGTATAAAATAAATACCGGATATAAAATCAATGTATTAAAAAATCATATCCTAGATAGTTTTAACACAAGAGTTCAAAAATGTTTCAATTATTAGAACACGTATCTATGTAATTCAACATACTAACACATTGAAAGAGAAAACTCATATAATTATTATAACAGATAAATAAAAGGCATTTGCTAACTCCAATACTCACTCATGATAAAAGCTCTTCAGCAAATTAAGACCATGAGAGAATATTGATAAACTTTAAGAGCTATCTGCCAAAAATCTACAGCAAACATTATACCTAGTGGTGAAATCTTAACAGCAGTCCCATTAAAATCAGGATTAAGATGAAAAATTTCCACTGTCACCAAGCCAAACCAACACTGTAGGTCCTAGAAATGCAGTAAGAAAAATAACTGGTTCACAGATTAAAACAAAAAACCCCAAAACTATTTTCTTCTTTTTTCAGATTACATGATTATCTAGAGTGAAAAACTGAGGAAATTTACAGGTAAACTTTAGGATTATTCAGACTTCAGTGGAGTTGATTACATAAAAATGAATAGTACTTTTATACTCTAGGCCCAAAGTTAGAAAATGTACTTTCTAAAAAGATACTACCTCCTCCACATGCACATCAAACTTGAGTATCTTCACAGAAGGAAGAATAATTAACTCAAGTATCTTTACAGCACAGTACTCTCACTATTCACCCTTGCGTAAGGTATTCTAAGAACAGCAGGAGCTGCGGAGCCCCCTTGAACTTTATAAAGTAAGTCTGCTGTCGGCAGTGGTATAGGTATAGGAATCACAGAATCACTTTGCAAGTTCTGTGGTTTAGGGGGGGAAAAAGAGCAAGAGAGAAAAAGAGGGAAAGAAAGGGGAAAATTCCTCTTTATCGAAAAACACCAGCTATTAGAAGTAGAAAAAAATAATAGAACTAGAAATTCCTAATTTTGCAACCAGCATGGTAACTGATTGAGGCAAGGACCGTCGATGGATGCTGAACCCACCGGGTAAAAGGCAGATGCGGAATAGGACAGGCACGGAGTCTCAAAGAATCCCCCCACGGATCGCTTAATGACTAAGGAAAAAACGTAACCATACAATGGGGAGATCTGACAGATACCAACTAACCACGTGCTCAAATTTCGGGTCAACAATAATGGGACAAACTAACATGAGATACAGTGAACAGCAGGCAACTTCACCTCTGTAGTATTTTCACTAAAGATACTGGTAAGTCTAACCACAGAGCAGCAGCCAGACACCCACCCACTCGTGGGTGTCCCACCAGGCAACTGTTTATGCCATGTGGACTCTGGATGACTGAGAATGACAATGCTGTCCTTCCCCACAGACATTCACCTTGTAGCCGTTTTGAGGGGAAACTTGGGAAACTGGGCTGCCTGATTAAACCCGCCCACTTAGGTGCCGGAAGTTAAGGAGAGGAGAGGCATCAGGTCCAACAGCCAGTAGAGTGATTAGGAAGCTGAAGTGCAGACGGACCCTTCATGCAGGTGTGGCTTAGAGAGGAGAGGAGTGAGGGTTGAGGTCTTGGCTACTTACTTCCCGGATGGCCCCATCACAGACCCGAATGACGTTGAGGAATGTGGGCATCACCTGGGGCAGGAACTGCACACACTTGAGCCCCAGGGACTTGAAGATGAAGGTGATGGCCTGGACAACCATGGTGTGGTGGTGAGACAGGGACTGGTCTCGGAAGATCCGCATCAGGGCCACCATGGACACGGCGGGGTAGAACTCGTCCAGAGGCAGGTTCCCCATGTTGACCAGCATCTCACTGGTGCTGTAGTCAGCTACGGCAGAACGACAGTGAGAATCGTGAGCCACACGTGACATGACTCTGACTTTAGGCAGAGCGTGGTTTGCTTAACAACAAAAAAAAGGAAACCTCCTGCCCCGGCTGGTTTGGCTCAGTTGGTAGAGCACTGTCCAGTAGCCTGAGAAGTCACAGGTTCTATTCCTGGTCAGGGCACATGCCTGGGTTGTGGGTTCAGTCCTGGTCAGAGCGCATAAAAGAGGCAACTGATTGATGTTTCTCTCTCACATCAATGTTTCCCTCCCTCCTTATTTCTCTCCCTTCCCCTTTCTCTAAAAATCAATAAGCATGTCTTCAAGTGAGGGGGGAAAGGGCCCTCCTGATAGGCATCAGTATTCACATCTTTCTCCCTGCTGTTTTTCAATGCTGTTGGACACACAGGATGTGTTAGGAACCAATGAATACGCTTTCGGCATCAAGGACTAAACAGTTTTTGGCTCTCCTATTACCTAAACCACTAAAGCCTAAAACAGTACATGATGGGTTTTCTTAAAACAGCTATGTTTAACTTAGCTTCTCACTATTATAGTTCACATCTCTGTAGCTGAAACCATCTATAAAAATAATTACTTTCCCAAATGAAAGAAAAGGGAATTAAATTAGGCAAACATCTGCTGGGCACCTGCTTGGTTCTCCTAAGCAATTGAGACAAGGGGGTGGCAAATGCTACCTGACCGGAACAATGCGGATCTCAAGGACTTGGGCTGGGTGGTTAATGGCGAGGGAGGAGGAGGGTAAGCCTGGATGACTGACACTGCTGAGTAAGGGGGACCCCTGGAGGGACACGGTTCTGCTCTTGACAGGATAACATCACAGGCATGCTTCTCAACATATGGAAGAACAAACTGGAAGGAATATGATCCCATCCATAGAATTTAAGAACTAATTATTTTATTTAAAAAAAAAATAACATTTTGCTGGAATAGCTGGAGAGCAGTTGTTGAATTTTCACACCTTTGGAAATAAACCTGCCCTGATGGACAATGGGTTGTGTTCAGACAATTCTCCCACATCCCACGCCCTACCCAATCTCTCAGGCAATGTGTCCAAAGGCAAAGGGGCTCTGGGACCAGACCACCTGGTGGACAAAACAGCCTTGGAATCTCACTGCTTCTAGTGTTTCCAGGCCCCTGAGCCTTGCCTCAGATTTCCCTATAAATCAAAATGGGAAAATAAATTCTACCCTCTTCCTCCTCGGGTGTCCTGGGACAGAACAGAGAAGCACTAACAAAGAATGAGAGGTGAAAGAAGTGACGGGGTGATGACTCACATTTGTCATCAGCCCCCCAAAAGTGAGTACAGACTGAGCCTGTTGACCCTTGACAAAGAACCTGGGTGGATGTGAGCTCTCTGGACACCCTGGGGAGCAACATCCCTGCTACGATTCCAGAAGAAATCATGACTTTTCATTCAAAGTCGCAAAGTGAGGCAATATGCTATAATTTATAGTTACACGGCCTAAGACTCTTTCCAGACATGGCCAGCGAGGGCTCTGTGAGGTAGACACTCGGCCAGTCTCTCCTGGGTCCCCTCAACTTACAGGAATCCTGACTTGACTTGGATTCCGACAGGCTGACCGCAGAAGCATCCCGGGACTGGTCAATCATGCCGATGTTCACTTTGTGCTTGTAGGGATCCAAGGCCCCCAAGAGCCCTAACACCCGAATGGCCTGGGGGGGAAGGGAGGGAAAAGAAAACATTTATCACAACACCTGAGTGCAAGTTTCCAGGGAGATTCTTGTCACGCACG
The DNA here is from genome assembly GCF_022682495.2 of Desmodus rotundus. Lineage (NCBI taxonomy): Eukaryota > Metazoa > Chordata > Mammalia > Chiroptera > Phyllostomidae > Desmodus > Desmodus rotundus. The sequence continues at coordinate 21,470 of NW_026527233.1, read as the reverse complement.
TTCCACGATACCCAGTTCGTGCCCAACGACCAGCTGTAGCTACGTGAACAAAACGGACAGGGACGGGGAGTCTAATCAGAGCATGCTAATGCCACAAATGTTTGTGTCTCTCTCTCCCCACTCTCCCAGCCGAGTCTGTAAAGACCAAGTGGGCCACGTTCCCTACCTCCCTCCGTGTACCCTGGTTCTGCTCCGTCTTCAGGAAATTCAGCAGCACCTCAAGCAACGTGGGGTACTTTCTGTAGGGCTCCACCACATAGCCAGTGCTGGCCACCAACTGTCCCAGGGTCCACAGGGCCACCTGGACAGACAAAAGACCACACGGTGAGCTGAGCCAGTGAGAGAGAAAAGTTTGTACTCTTGGTTGAATGGCTGTAATGAAGTGTTAGAGGCTATTACAACAAAAGAATTTCTAGTCGAGACTCGAGGCATGAACAGCACTCCTGAGGGCGGGGACGTCAAAACAAGGCCGCAAACCAGCACAACCACCGCTGAATCAAACAGTGAAGAACAGCCCCAGCTTTCTCCAAGGAAATGCACAGTTCTTCCACATCCTGGCTGACGGACAGGAGGAGTCTGACTCAAAAGGAAATTAAAACTGCTCTCAATTCCAGCCCAGTCACCTAACGGCCTCCGGGACTAACGTGCAGCCAGGCCCAGGGAGGGGTTGAAGCTCTGCTGGCCCCCAGAGCCGGAGGTCAAGGCTTTCTTCTCCCTGCGGGGGCTGGGCCCTGACGGAGGACCGGCGTTTGCCTTTGTCCAGAGGATATGGCACCGGTCAGCACTGACCCTTACTGGCAGTGCCTCCTGGTCAGGATGTCAGCTAATTCTGGTTCCCAGGCTTTCTTCCTTTTACTCATTCAGCAAATATTCCTGAGTACCTGCTATGTGCTAGGTGCAGGCTAGGGACAGAGGTGACTAAGAGAGACAAGGTCCCTGGCCTCACGGGTCTGTTCTGCTCAGCCAGGAAGCAGTGGTACTCACCTGCCTTTTAGCCAACAGAGAAGAATCCTGGAGCATGTCCATGATGATAATAAAAAGCTCATCAACCCATTTCCTCATTTCTAGGCCACTAACCTACAAAATGAAAAAGAGCGTGGTATAGAAGACTAGAAATTATGGCATTAAGAAGTATTTTGACTTATTCAAAGGTTAACAGTATTCTTTCCGTCCTATGGAAAAAGCAGTTGTCTCCTTACCTGAGCCAACTCTCCAATTGTAGCCAAGACATTATTGATCACACCTGGGTTTGGATCAGGGTCTGGGTCCTTCAGTTTCAAAATTAAAGCCTATGGAAAGAAGGTATGAGAAAATGAGTGCAGGCCAGAGACTACGAGAAACCTTTCTTGTACAAAAGCAAAATTCACCCAAGAGACCATCTCATTCATCGGTAAATTATCTCCAGGATTTAGGAACCCCGATTTCTCTGGAATGTGGGCTCTCACACTGTTCTCAGACGTGCACAGCAGTCTGACACGCAAGCTGCAAAGTGCCAGGACTTAACAACACTTCCCCGGGCCTTCTCTGAACTACACTGGTGTGACTGATCACCTGCCAAGGCTCATGTAAGTTATGAAAGACTTTCCATGACTCTCACACATTCGACCTTGAAGGTTGCTTCAGATTTTAAAGCCCATTTTTCTTCACTTTGCGGGAGCTGTTTTATGCCACAACCCACTTACTTCTTTCCAAGCACACATTTGACGATGAGCTTGAAGCATTGAATCTTATCTCTTATAAGAGCCCTTTGCTGCAATCAGTGAGATTCCTGATATTCTTTAACTGAGGGTGCTTGATGTGGCCTTTGTCCCTGCAGCCAAAGAAACCGTCTACTTTGTTCAGTGTACCAGTGAGCAGTGAAACACTCCCACCGCCCCAGATGAGCTGGCATGAGACAAACTAGAGCAAGAGCCAGTGTCTGTCTGTGAGATTTACCTTCAGAATAGGCTCCATGTAGGGGCGGATGAGTCGGGGGGCATTGGAGACCAGGTGGCCCAGCATGCGGGCACTCTGCTCTTTGATTCTTCCAATACCACTGTGTTCCAGCTCTGTCAAAATCTGCAGGGAAGAAAGGCTCAGCATGGCAGAGGGAGGCAGAGTTCCTAGGGAGGAACTGTGCGTCAAAGAGAAAGTATGGACAGGAAATACGGGACGGAACCAGAACTCCACTGTGGATCAGGTAGCTGCCTGATTCTCTATAAGTAAAGGGCATCTCTGCAGCTCACAGAGTCTTGGACACAGCAGCGACCGGAAGGAAAACTGTGTGAAACCAGCCCCTTGTTACTGCACCCCAAGGTCCCACAGTCCTTTCTAAAGCACAGCTTTTAACAGTGTGGCAGTCACAGAAGACTGAGAAAACCCACAGGATTGCTATGAGCAGCATTTTGCAGAAATGAGGAATGAAGGAAGGGCTCTCTGTCCTAAAAATCTTTGTCGAGACAGCAGATCACTAAGGGCGCCTTAAATAATTACAACGGAATCAAAGAATAGTCAGATCAGCTACGATGTTGCAAGAAACATTGATATTCAGTAGTGGTTTCAGGCACATCCAGGTAAATCCAAACAGCTGGGGGTCAAATCAATAGAAACCCCTTGGATTTAATGAACAGAGGTAGCACGTTCGTTCTGACACCCCTGAAATCACAGCAAATCGTACACTACGCTCCTGTTGACACAGACATGAGGAACTTCCCACAGACAGACTGCGGAGGAGCTGAGGTTGCCAGAGAAAACCTCTGATTAGTGACAGAAGTGAAAAAAAAACAGAGCTCCGTTAACTCTGCTACACAGAGGAGGAGTCTGAAATTTACTATTGTATTTTGTCTTGGGTCGGGACTGACGAACCCTGGTTTTCCGGGCCCCCTTAGCAGGTGGTTTTCCTGTCACAGCAGACAGCAGCGAGAGGGCGGAGTAGGATGCTGAGAACAGACCCGCGCCCGCAAGGAGAGGTGCTGCCTGGGAGGAAAGGGGCGCCAGCGTGGAGCGCACAGCTCTCTGGGGCAGCGCGGGGCCAAATCAAAGCACCTCGCGTTCACACCCAGAGAACATCAGTGTACCCCGATAACAACACCCCAGGCCCACCTCAACGATCAAGACAGTAAGAAAAGAACAAAGCATGTTTAGGTCCCTTATCAAGGCATGAAAATGAGCAATTCAACGTGGGAAAACTCGCATCAAAATTTAAAAACGAGACAAGTCATTTTAAACTTTGGAGTCTCAGAGGCCCGGTTCCGGCCGTGGTATGCTCACTCCGTGGCTCTTCAGGTCCTGCCACAGTAGGACAGCGAGAAGGCCTGGCAGCTGTCTGCAAGCTTGTGGTGGGCAGGGCCCCTGGGCTCTGGCACCCAGCACACCCGGAACGCAGGCTGTGCTCGGAAGGGCGTTAACCGAACTAACACACTGACAGTCTCACTGAGAGGTGTTTCTCCACTGAGCTTGTGGAGCACGGTTTGAACTGACGGGCTCGACAATGATTTCTTCCCCGAACCTTAGGTGTTTTAAAAAGACAGAACAATAGGCATTCCCAACACAGGCCAGCAGTTAAAGAAATAAACTATTAGGCTAAAAACAGAAGTGCCACCCTGAGTATAATCTTCTAAGTTACTGACTGATAGAATTTATGGTCACTTTAATTATGACAGATTGTGAATAAATGACATTTCTCTAGGGTAAAAACTACATATACGAATGATTTTCTATGTTTAAGTTCTTTCTATGTTAGGGAAAGTGTTTACTTCAAAAGAAACCATGGAGGAGGGTAGGAAGCAGAGGGTGAGGTGGGCACAGGGTAGAAGTGAGGAGACAGGAAATGACTGGTGAGCCACACTGAGACCCAGAAAAGGCGGGTGGAAATAACTCGAGGCAGGAAGGACTGGTCCACGCATCGCTCACGAGGAGGCCACAGAACTTACTCGGGTGGGTAAAGACACGTTTCAGCAGGAACTGTAAACCCCACTGGACCGGCCAGCAATGTCAGTCTGCATCTGCCTCAGGCTCTAGTCCACCTGCTCAGTTTGGCACCTCACACAATTTAATAATGAAAGCTGGGGCCACAGACCAGGGGCAATAACTATGAGAACCAGTGCTGACACCCCACACTTGGCCTCTGCGCTTGACCTGGCATCCACAAGAAAGGCAGGAGTGTGGAAGGATAGAGGGGTGCTGGGAGGACCACCTGCAGCAGAGAGCACCAAGAGAGGGAATCACTGGTGACTTGTCAGGAAAGAGAGAGAGAGCTGTATGACAGGCCAGCCTGAGACTAAGAGGCACCCTGGAGTCACACTGACAAGTGGCTCATGAGGTGACAAACATGAGAACTGTAATTACAAAGCCCGGAAAACATGCGGACTCTCAGAGCCAAATGTGGCTTTTACCAGGCATCTCGCTCTTTCTTCCCCTCCCTCGTCTTCAACTCTCTTTCCCCAACCCTCTGTCGTGATGGAAGTCCTCTCCCTGTTGCCTCTAGATTTGCCAGGCTCACCATTACCTGGATGAGCATCTTGCGCAGGAAAGGCATGACGAAGGCTGGATTCATGCTACTGAGCCGGCCCACGGTGCAGATGGCCAGCTCCCGGATCTCAAACACCTGGTCATTCAGGGCAACGAACAGGGCCTGCAAATTCTCTGCCTGGGCCAGGTGCGCATCGAAGCGCTCATCCAGGGACGCCAAGACACAGAAGCGAATGTCGGGGTCTGCAAGAGCAATCGAGCTTTGAGTGCCTCTTCGACACTCTCAGCCTCCCAGGCCTTCCCCAGGGCTCCCCTCCACTGCCACCAGCCTAGTGAGAGGGCTCCAGGTGCCCTTCTCTCCTCTGCTCTGTCATTCTTTTTTCTGTTCCCAGGAGCGAAGATGACAGAAGTAAGAACAGGTCATCTTACAGCAACAGGCTGGAGAAGCCAAGTCTAACACCTCGGCAGAGTAAGAGCTGAATATCCACTTGTTGAGGATGAAGGTCTCCAGAGGGGCCGTGCAATGAAACCGCCCCAAACTCCTGAATTTCCCCAGACTGCTTCTGTCTAAGAAGCTTTACCAGGGTCTGTTATCCCGACCACGAGCAGCTTGCTGAGCACGTCTGCCACCACTTGCACTGCGGTTTGGCTGACCACGTGAGCGTGGCCGCTGATGAGGTGGACAGAGGGCGTGAGCAGGCGGGAGCAGGTGCGGGCAGCTTCCATGCGGACCTCCTTGTGCTCACTGTTCAGGAAATGGTCCGCACAGTGGCGGACAAACTGGGTCAGAGAGTGTCCTGGATGCAAAGTGGAGAGAAAACGGAACGATCGCTGCTGCTTCGGACAGCAGATCTGCAACCTGCCAGCTGCATTTTCCATTTCATGGCTACTAATTCAATTTTCAACAAGATATCGATCAGCGAGATATTGACCCAGTAGTCTTCCTAACAAACGAGCCTTCAGCCACGAGAAAGGCAGAAGGGAGGCGGAGGAGCTGGGAGACAAAAGAAAGCATTCCCCCATCCTGATCCTTCCCTTACTCCCTTCAAAGAACAAATCATTCTGTTTTATTTGGACCGGACCCTTTATATTTCCGGAGAGAAGACAATTCTTGATCAAATTTACCTTGTCTATTTTAGTTCCTGATTTAAATACCAGAAAGAGAGGCTGGTGTAGGCTGGGTTTAAATACAGCTACCTTCTATTCATTACCAGTAAACTGTCCTGGGTGTTAATCACCGTAAGTGGAGGAACTACGAAAGGGAAAACAGATGGCTGTCTTATTCAGACGGCATGTTTGCGCTTCTTGTGTTGCTTGTTTCCCCGGAGACTTGACTCACACCACCTACACAATCTTAAGTTTCAAAAAAGTAACCATTTTCTTCTCTGGAATTGTATCTCTAGGGAATTAATGGGGGCTTATCTGCAGTTTGGAATTCCAAACTGAACTACAGAGTACAACACTCTTAGAAATCCTACAGCCAGGGGATTACAAATACCCAAAAGTCCCTGCCCTTACATTTTAAAGCATTAAATACCGTCTCAGCTACATGGTGGTGAGGGAGGTGAGGGGACCCATCTCGGACTCCTCCATCTCTGAAGCACTATTTTCTTGGACTAATGCATACTTTTCCTGAATACCACTTGCCCCAAAACTCGTATGGGGAAAAAAACAAGCAGTAGGAATTAGCAATATATGGAGAGAATCTAGGAAGGATGAGCTGCTGTGGAGTCAGCTACCCTGTCTCTAGGACCCCTATCAAGATTCAAGAATCCTAGGTACCCTCACTTCGCTCTCGAGGGTCCCAGCATCACTCTCTTTCCTTGCATGAGCCACTGCAAGCTCTTACCTTCAAATTCAAAGGTGCCAAGAGTTCGGAGGGCAAGAGTAATGCTGCCCACATCACTGGCCTCAGGGAGGGTTGTAAGGCCAGGGGAAGCCAGCTGATGGGCCAGGCCCTTGGGCATGCCTGGGTGCCGGAGGGGCTTGTGCATAAGGACCAGGGACAGCATCTTCAGTAGCCCATCCTGGATGTCCTTCTTCAGCTGCGGAATCTGACGGCTCAGGTCGTAGAGCACAGCTGTGAGGGCGGGGCTGAGGGGGAGGACACCAGTCACACACGGGGCTGCACACACGACATTCGGTCTGTTCTTGAGAAGAAACAATCCTCCTTGTCCAGCAAGGGGATCAGGCCCCATCACTGCTTGGTCTTTAAAGCAGAGAGGACACTATAAAATAGAGTAAATGTCCTGAACCCTCTTGACCTCATCACAGATTTCCAAACAAGTTTCTGGTTGTGCCATGGCAGAACTTGCTCGATAAACCACCTGGGAAGTGGCTGAGAGCACCCTCCTTATTTTACAGATGAAGAGAATTAAAGTGTAGAGAGCTTAAGCAATCTGCCCATGGACCTATAAACAAGAGCTGCAAACATTAATTGAGCATCTCTTATAGGCAAGGCACTGTACTAACAGTGGCCATTTCATAAACTCACTTAATTCCTACAACCCCAGACAGTAAGAATTAGCATTGTACCCCCTTTTCAGGTGAGAAAACTGAGGCTCAGAGAAGTAAAGTAACCTAGTCAAGATCACATAGCTAGCTAGTGATGAAACTAGGATTCGAAACTAGCCTCCGTGCTTAGCGAGAGCCATCCTGCCCATCCAACTCCAGTGCAAACCACCATGCCGTGCTCCTGCGGCACCGCCCTGGAACTGCGGCTCAGGCCGCACACCGCCGGAGATGGGAAAGCTGGCCTCTGACACCCACCTCAGTCCCACTGCCAGCATAGGCTCCAGCAGCTCCTTGATATCCTGCTGGATGCCTGGCCCCATGGCTCGAGCCAGCATGCTGATGCAGGTGAACACCGTGGCATCCACCTGCATTGCCTTCTGTCTCCTGCAGAGAACCAAAGAGGGGCTAGTTTAGACATAATGACCTTCTGTGATGCCCCACCTCAAAACCGCCTTGGGGCAAGGAGGGTCACCCAGGTAAGGTCACCACAAGTGGGTGTGCAGGTGACCTACTGCAAAGTCTAGGGGGCCCATCGCACCAGAGTCACTGTAGATCTGTATACAGTATTTAAAACAACAGTCCAGCAGATGGCAGTAAAGTGACTTGAGGAATTGCCCCAGTTCACTCCAAAGGAACCATAAGGGTTAGTGCACTGGCCATGGTACCTATTTAGGAAGCAAATCCAACAATGATGTACATTAGGGACCAGAGTGCAGGGCATGGCCATCCTATGGGAAGGAATTCTTCTCCCAATGAGGAGAATGCTGGGCTTCAGAACAGGTGAGGCTTCTTCACTCACCAAAACAATCCCTGCTGCTGAAACAGAAAGCTATAAAGACACAATTCTAACTAACACTGGCCCCCTAGACCTAGAGAGCACACCTGGCCTCTCCATCTTGAAGGTGCCAGAGGTTGTTTTTGTGCTTTATGCACTGGGAAGAGGCGGAATAACATACCCAACTTTAGTGATAAGAAAAAAGGTGACTGTGAAGTCCCCTAAGTTCTAATCTGGGAGTCCTATATTTAGGTCTTAGATCAAATTAAGGCTTTAGAAAGCCAGAGAAAAAAGCACAACTATTGATTCCCAGTAAATACTATTGAAAACAGCACTGGCATCGAACATGCTCACAGGGTATTCAACCAACCCAAATATTTACATCAATGTCATTTTGCTTAGAAGAGGTTGGACCTCAACTGAGGAAGCGCTGTTCTTTACACGATTTGCTATACTATGGAAGTTAATGAAGCAAAGAATGGGCTTAAGGTCCATGGAAATGGATGGAGCGTCCTTCCTCTCCAACCAAATGGGGTGGACGGTGAAACCGTAACAGAGATGCTTACTTATGAGCGAAGTCCTTTGGGGGCAGGGCTGCTCGGATGATGTCCAGCACACGAGGTAAATAGACCTTAAACTCAGACCTCACAGCCACAGAAAGCAGCCCCAGGGCCTGGAAGGCTGCTGTACGTTCCTTCTCCTTCTTGACGCAGCTTAGGACGTGGTTCATGGTATCCTGGAGGTACTGGGTATCTGCGCACAGAAAACACAAAGCATGCGGCTCAAGGTCAGGGTTGGTCTGTAAGTCGAAGGTCAGATTCCTATAAAACGCTTAGGCCCTGCCTGGTGCAGCTCAGTGGCTTGAGCGCGGGCCTGAGAACTGAAGGGTCACTGGAACAATTCCCCGTCAGGGCACATGCCTGGGTTGCAGGCAGTGTCCCCGGTTGGGAGCATGTGGGAGACAACCGATCAATGTATCTCTTGTGCACTGATGTTTCTCTCCCTCCCTTCCCCTCTGCCTAAAAATCAGTAAGTAAAATCTTTTTTAAAAAAGAATAAATTCAGCCTGTTGGAAAGACGTTAAGAATTCAGAGGATGTACTGACCAAAAACTTATGCTTAATAATCACTCCTAGATACATCTTTTGAAAACACTAAAATTATAAGATTTTTTCTTTTAATTAAAAAAAAAAAACGTACAGGGTCTCCAAAAACAGTATCACATAATTGTCTCCATTAGTGTTATATTTGGAGGAAAAATTACATCCTCCTGTTTACAAAATATATGCTAAGTCTTGTTTAAAGATAAAGAGAGGATCACCTAAACTATTTTATATTATATTGACATTTAAAGTAATATTGAATACTGTTTGCAATAAACAGGCCATTCCCTTTAGCTTAGGCCTAGAAATCACTGCCGTTACCTAGAGATTTGTTAGTTATATTTAATCGAACAAGATTTAGTCCGCAATTTGGAAAGCCACATGTGCATTTTCATTAAGTTTACGTAAGCCAATGTGCACGGGTAGGCGATTCTTGGGCAATTAAAGCTAACGTGTTATTACTCCTCTGAAGGCTGGAATTTCTTGATTCTTGCCTCTTATACTTCTTCTCTTCCATCTTACTGGCCCCAAGTCTGTGCACCAGAAGCACATAACAGCAGAGAGGGAGAGACCACACATCCATTAGAAAGTTAGGGGAGTCGAGGGCTACTGAAGTGCAGTTAGGACACAGTGCACTAGACTCCCAAACAACACATACACATCACTGCATTTATTCTAATGAGAAACGTCTTCTCCCACAGCTCCCATGGTCAAATGACATTAAAGCATGCTGGGGCTTGAAAACAGTCAGAAGACCAAGGAGATTCAACCCTAAAATCAGACAGCATCAAGGAAAATGAGACCTTTGCAAAGGGGAAACGTATTTCAGCAGGAAATGGGCTTAACTCCAGAGAATTTCCTGATCTGGATGTAGCGCCCAAAGAGATTAGGAATCTGACTTCATTAGAGATTCGAGCCCGATCTTAGGGCGTTTTTGATGTTACCAAAGCTGATGACATCAGGAAATTCGAGCAACTTTAAATTTCCAACCGCAAGCTTTAAACAAGCGGCATTTTTCCAATGAGGCACGTACTATGGAGACTGCCCAGGCTGAATTTCAATGGCATATTTTAGTGCATTATTTAATAAAACAACAAAAACCCACATCAAAAGAACCAACCTAGGGGCCCTCTGAGCCTTTATACCCTGATGCTAGGCAGCCTTTTGAACTTGCTGGGTAACTGCTTCCACCACACGCCTGACTTTGATCAAATTTGGCCTAGTTATCCGTTTCTTCCGAACCAGACTTTCAACCTGAGATCATTTACAGCTCCACTGAACTGGGGCATGTCTGGTCGTTAGAAGAACGGAAAGCTGAAAAATAGGGGTGATTTTCAGGTCACTTCTCCCTCGTTCAGCGGATTTACGTGGCTCATTGTCTTGTCCTGACTCAACACACCCTGTCCTCGCACACAGCTCACCTAACTGCCCAGCAGCTAAGTATTTCCCCTGCTGTTTCAGGTGGGCGCGGTGGTTCGGAGGGCGTCTGTGCCGGGAACGGCACCTGCCGAGGGTCAGGCTGGCCTTCCACTTCCGCTCCCGGCTCTTACTTGGTCCTGAGGGCTTATGAAGCACCGGTGACACGCACCACAGTGAAGTAAAGACACGCCCGGGATGGGGCCTCTACACTCGGCAAATACGGAGGTGAAGCAGGACATAGATATGAACAGGCCACCGGAGTAGTAGCATAAAGTTCACCTTTACCTAATTTCTAAAATGGATTTCAAGTAGCCAGAGGAGGCAGTAACAATAATGGTTTCCATGGTTGAGGGCTTGTGCTGGGCCCTTAGGCATTAATGCAGTCACCTCGTGACAAAGGGACTGTTTCAACGTTATGGTCAGGGAAGGTCAAGTTCCCTGTCCACAGCTCCAAGTTACAGACAGAGGCACGGTTCACCCTGGGTCAGAAGGGGAAAGAATACTTCCAGCTGGAGTAACCCAGGAAGGCACCACACCAGGGAAGCCAGTGTCCGAGCTGGGCCACCATTAGGAGCCAGGAATTCACTGCCCAGTGACCACAGGGCAGGAATATGGGAACCCCCAGCCTACTGTCCATGACACCTGCCCCTGGGATATGCAGCCCCTTCTGTGAGTGGTGGGCCATCTCAGGGACCACCTCGGAGGCGAAGCAGGACAGTCAACAAATCCCCCGTCCCACCGAGAGGCTGCCGCAGCATGTAAAACGAAACTGCCCTTCTTTTTGCCTCTTTTTAGCCCACCGATGAACTTGTTGGTTCCGTACACGAGAGCCTGCTTGGCTCTAGAACTGCCTCTTTGCCTACACGTTCTGACTGTCCCCACACCTGCTGCCTCAGCCACCTGTAGAAAATGTGAACTGGTACCACTGAAATGGGACACGAGGCAAAGAAACCACAGACTAGCTCCCAGCTGGCCTTGCTTCAAATGAGAAGCAGACGTAACTTTTTGGAATGACCTGTCTGTTCGACTACCCTTAAGTGGGTAATGACGTCTCCCACAGACACCCTCACCTGTGAAGGCGGAAGGTCGGAATGCAGCCAAGCGGGGTAGCAAATTAAGGATTGTCATTTGGATCAGCGAGTTCTTGCTATTCCTGCACTTCAGCACCCACTGGCACACCTGAGAGAGGAAGGGTACAGGGTTGGCAAAGAAAGGGAGGTGTGGGGCTCGGAAGGAGAGGGAGCGAGCCCCCTGCCACCTACCTGATCGAACTTCTCCTCCATCAAGTCTCTGCAACACCGGCTCTCCACCAGGCTGGACTTGGCTGGGCTGGGGGACGCCCCAAACCCCATGAGGCCTTGGTGAGAGCTGTACCCCAGGAGTCCCACCAAGGCGTTGGACTGCTGGGGCTGCACAGCCTGGAAGCTGGTGAAGGGGGTGATGTGACGAGGTTTCGTCCCGAAGCTCATGCGGTCCCTGCAGTACTTGTCGTGTACCAACTGCTGCTGCGTGATTTCCTCCATTTCTTCTCTCAGGCGCTACACACATGGGGGGAATCACCTTTACCTACCAGTGCCTTTGCCCAGGCACCGCGAGGCTACGGAGCAGCACATCCACCCAACCCCAGAAGGGAACCATCTCCAAAGGGGAGGGTGGCCGCTCTTCAACTACAGGGTTGTGGCTTCCCCAGAAGCTTGCAGGGGCCCAGCTTTGCTCTGATTCAGGCAAAAGAGCACCGCTGACCGAACGATAAAGCAGCAGTAGGGGCTGGCTGCTAGGGACTCGCCCTCCCACCCCAGGGCTGGTTTGGGAAAGCTGACTCGCACGCTGTTGGGTCTACCAACGCAGCCTCACGGCAAGGAAGCCTCTTGCAGAGGCGGGGGGCAGCCCCGCCAGCATCTGGCTAAGGACGGCCCGCTTTCCTCCTCCTTGCTAGAAGTCCTGGTAGAAACAACTTGGGCAAACCATTTTCTTAGAATCCTAGGAATTCCACAGGCTGTAGAAAACCTGACTGGCACAGAATTCACATCTACTCCATATTCGAAGGGCTGCTTAGCAAGTCGCCCTCCAACAGTCCAAAATAAAAAGATGTAAAACAATTTTCTGAATTTCCAAACTTTTCTCAATACAGGTTTTTTTCCTGAAAAATCTTGTCTACTATTCTTGTCCAGGTCGCCAATGACTCTTATGCTGCTACACCCGACGGCCAAGCCTCAGTCCTCATCTTGTCTGACTTGTCTGTAGCACCTGGTCCAACATGCTGTTTCCTCCTCCCTGAAACTCTCTCTTCACTTGGCTTCTTGGACCTGGAGCTTTCCTGTCCCGCCCCCCACCCTTGGCTGCTCCTCATCTCCTGACTCTCAGACCCCATCTCTTCTCCAGCTCCACTAGTTCCCTGTGGTCATCCCGTCCGTCTCATGACCTGCAATAACATCTATGTGCCAACAACTCCCAAGTCTGTATCTTTCATAGGCTCTCCCTTCCCAGAACCACTCAGTGTCTCCACTCGGGCTCCTGACGGGCATCTTAAATTTAACGTGCTCAAGAGCAAACTCCTGCCCTTCTACCCTGAGCCGGACTATACCTGCTCCTCCCATCTCAATCTTCCCATCTCAGTAAATGGCACACATCCTTCCAGCTGCTCAAATCAAAAACCTTGACTCTACTTTCTCTCCCATTGACTCCAAATCCCAAATTCCGAATTCTGCCACTCCTGGCACCTCTAAGCTCCCACTACGGTCCAAGGCCACAAAGGTCCCCTGCTAAGGCTGCTGCGGTTCCCTCTCAACTAGACTCCTTGCTTCAGCCCTTGCCCCTCCGATAATCCATTTTCAACACAGTGGCCAAAGCGAGCCTTTTGAAACGAGTCAAATGTCACTCCACTGCTTAAAACCCTTTAATAGCTTCCCACTTCACATGCAAAGTCTACAGAGTGGCTTCCGAGGCCCTGTGTGACGTGCCACCTCCCTGCCCCAGGTACTGCTGACACCCTCTCCCACCACCTCCCTCCTCCCAGTCTGCTCCGCCACAATGTGGGTCCTGCTGTTCCCCAAACAAAGCAGTGTGCTCCTGCCTCGGGCCTTTGTGCCTGCAGAGCCAGCAGGCCAGAATGCTCTCCCCCAGGCCCTTGTTCGGCTTTTCCTCACCTCCTCATGACTGTGCCCAAACGTTACCAGGGTTTAAAATGCAATCTGTACTGTGCTAGCACCCCATTCCCCCACCCCCCGCCCTGCTTTTCTCCATAGCACACATCAGCACATGCTACACTATCTAGTTTTACTTCTTCATTCGTTGTCTGTCTCCCCCTGCTAGAATGTAATGTTCTATCCATGCTGCGTTATTCTAGCTCTTCGCACAGGATGTAGCTTGCCCACAGTACTAGGAAATTACAATACCTTACACTTGGATAGTTCTCGGTAATTTACAAAGTACCGCCACAACAGCATTCATTTAAATCTGAGTTAGGCAATATTGTCCTGCTTTACTGGGAGGAAACAAGGATCCCAGAGCTGTCTGGGCTACTGTGGAGAGCACCATGTTATACTTGGGGGGGGTGCAAATCTCTGAGGGCTACCATTTAAGGAACTCCCACGAAGTATCGGGTATTGTGCTGGACACTGCACATATATCTAGAAACCTCCCTGGAACTCAACGAGGTGGGTAAGATCTCCATCAAAAGTGAGGAAGACGAGACTAATGAAGGTAAAGTAGTTTCCCCAAGTCACACAGTATAGGGAGGAGTTGGAATTCAAAGCCAGACCCTCCTGTTGCCCCACACGGTGTGCCCCGTGCTGCCCCGTGTCTGGGGCACAGCCGCTACCAAACAATCACTGAGTCTACTGAAGCAGGAAGCCCTGGGGTGAAATTTCACACCAACCAGCTCCCCCCTGGGAGACTCACGGGGGAGCTCTGCCTCCTGAACATATCCAGAACCCAACTACCGCCCAGTGTCTGCGGCGCCCGTGCTCGCTGAGGCCACCACCACAGCTCGCCCAGACTGCTGTAATGGCCCTCTGTGGCAGCCGTGGACTGCGGCCTCCAACCGTGAGGGCCCCAGCTGCACTCTGAAATCCATCGCCATGCTTGAGCCAAGGCCACATGCTCCAGGGACTGCTCCTTGCCTGTGGGTGCACACCACAGGGTCACTGAGGCAGGCCTCCCGAGGCGGTTCTGCGATGCGGATGCGGATGCGGACACTTCCGTCCCGCGCTCCTCCCCTGTTCACTCAGGGTCAGATGTGCACTGAGGTCTGGGCTCCTCCAGCTTTCTCCCCATCTGCTCTTGCAGGCTGTTTCCCTAGTAAAGTCCTGTACTTTAAACCCTTTCTGCAGCTGCTTTTTGAGCTAACCCACCTCCTAACTGATCGCCCTGCTTTTATTCCTGCCTCTCCACAAGCTTTTCCCCACAAGGAGCCCATGCATCATTAAAAATGGATGACATCCCCCCATCCCCCCGCATACAAATCTCCAAAGTCTGCCCCCGAGATGAGAGTAAGAGTCAGTGTTTTCCAAGAAGTACGAGTCTACCAATCTGGCTCATCCCTCCTTCTCCTTTGCTCAGGGTGCACCAGCCACGCTCCCCTTCTTTAGCTTCTTTGAACTTGTCAAACTCTTTCCCACATCAAAGCCTCTGCCTGGAACATAATCTGCAAGGCTGGCTCCTCCATGTCATACAGGTCTCAGCTCAAATGTCACCACCTCGAGAAGGACCTTCCCTGACCCCCCAGCCACACACCCCCCACCCCCGCTACCCTTCCTCCCATTTCTTCATAGAACTTGTTGCTATCTAAATTACCTTGCTATCTGTGTATTGCCTGCTTCCCCTGGAGAATGTCAGCTCCGTGAGGACAAGGACCTCGCCCCGTCCTGCTCACGGAGTGGCTCGGGGGGAGCCCGGACGCGCCTCTGACATGGCCTCTCACCTCTCCCTCCATGCTGCTGATTCGGACCAGCTCGTTGAGGATCAGCAAAGCTCCATGGATCCGATCATCCCGATTCATGCCCTTCTCCTTGGCCAAGGTCTCATCAAACCCCTTCTCTGCCTCTTCAAACGTGTGCTATGCAGAGACAGAGAATGCCTCGATTA
This sequence comes from Desmodus rotundus, assembly GCF_022682495.2. Taxonomy (NCBI): domain Eukaryota; kingdom Metazoa; phylum Chordata; class Mammalia; order Chiroptera; family Phyllostomidae; genus Desmodus; species Desmodus rotundus. Next base: position 6,126 of record NW_026527233.1, on the reverse strand, counting down.
CCCAATGTCCAAAGTCAGACAGCATGCAGGAGAACCCCACCTCCGCGGGGCTTCCGCGATGTTAGCACGCCTGGTCAGTGCCCTGAGCCAGTGTCACCAACGATGCCACCTCACCAGGCTCTCGCCTTCCGTTTACCTTCAACTCCCACCAACCCCGAGGAACATACCACTACATCGCTATTTTAACAGAGAAAAAAGAGAGGCCCAAAGAAATCCCGTGACTTGTGCCAGGTCACAGAGCACAGCCAAGACCGGAACCCAGGTCTCCAATCCCACGTTCGGGGCTCTCTTTGCTGTACGAGGCTCCTTAGTAAGTTCTCTTGTCAACAGCAATCAGCATGGGACTCAAGACTCCAGAGGACAGAGGACTGGCACTTTCTAAGTGAGTATCAGCCATACTCCTTCAATTCTGAGACACCCATTTTTCCGTACATCTCTGAAAAGAGGTCCCTTGTAAGTGTTGACAAGAAGGCACCAAGTCACAGTTTAACTGGTGTCTTACTTTCATTCTTAATGGTACATAAAAGAATGGTATGGCTGTCAATGGATCTTTGCTTTACTGAAATACAGTAATAGTTGATTTACACTGAGCTTAAGTTTGAGGCCAAAACAAACAGACACTTGCTGTGTGGCAAGGGGCCTGCTGCTGCGCGCCCAGTGATCCTCTATGTCCGTGCACTTGCTGGTGGCTGGGAAGGAACCACCGCCTCACCCTGTACCACTGGGGCTTCTGCATCTCCTTCGGCTCCCGCTGGGTGGTGAGAATCAGACAGGCACGAAGGGCGGCTACAGCTCCCTCCCGGATGGCCTGTTTGGGGTCCCACACAGCCACAAAAATGTTGTCGAAGAAGGGCTGCACTTGCTGGAAGAAGAAGGTGGGGACGCTGATTGCCAGCTCACGGAGAACCAGAACCTAGGAGAAGAAGGTACACTCAGAACGCTCATCAGGAACACAGCCTCTCGCTTCCTGGAGCCTATACATGTTAGGAAAGAGCAGACCTGCCTCCTCCACCAGCTTGGAAACTCTGGGGCTCGAGGAAGGAAAAGAAACCTACTCAAACGTCTCCATGGTGATCATCTGAGGTGTCTACGCGGACGCCTGCAGTGTTCGAACAGGCGCCCTGGGAGGCAGACGTGCTCTGTTCTGTATACTGCTACACTGACAGCCTCGAACCACGCCCAGAACACAGCAAGTGTTCAATACACACTTACTGAACGAATGAAAAATCCCATCTAATACCTAGTCGTGCTATTATTTTCATTTGACAGTGGAAAGAACTAAAGTTCGGAGGTCCCCCCAAGTTGCAGTTAGGAAGTGGCAAAGCGAAGACTTGAACCAGGATCCAGAGGTGTGTCCTCCCCCTGCACCATGCTCCCTCCGTGTGGTGCTGCCTCCTACAGAGGGAGCTGACTGGAGAGGACCAGCCGATGCCTACAATCCCCCCACTCGTGTCCAAATTCTCTCCTAAGGACAGACTGTCCACCAGCTGACAGCCGGAGTGCTAAGCCCATCAGAGCAGCCCTTTTCGGGGACTGGTGTCAAAAAGCAGTGAAGATGTGCCTCCGGGAGAAGAAGGTAAGAAGCTACCACTCCCCAAAATGCAGAACAGCCAATGGGAAAATAAATTTGGGCTAAGTACCAACCAATGAGCAAATGTCTAAAAAATAAACAGAGCAGACCGACTTTCCCACCAGGGGTAGCGAAGGCATCTGCTTCCCCTGCTCCTCTCCTAATCCCAGTCTTCCGTATTCCCACCATATGTGCAGAGACCCTGGCAAGACACGGAGGGAATCGTGGAGACATTAGTTATCTGGGGCTTTGTACGCCTTTTGGCTGTGGCTTCTTCTCTTGCTAGTAGTAGGCTGAGGGGTGCCTACTACCTAGGAGGCGATTTGATTCTAGAAAATTGGAGGTCAGGACAAACACTGCACTCAGGGCTGCCTCTCAAAGAACGAAAGAGAACTTTAAAGTATCCTCTTCAGGTACAAAGCTCAGGGTAAGACAAAGGGATGCAGGACAGGACCTAAGGCCACCGAGAAGCACAGTATCTTTGCCTGCAAGGTCCCCTCTCCTTCTCTGTCCCTCGTTGACCTAAGCACATTGCACGAAGGACCCTGACACGGTGCCACCGCCCTCCAGCCTGGCCATACCCCTCCTGCAGGCACTCACAGCTGCGTGTCTCCGGCCCTCGTTGCGGTCAGCACCCAGCCACTCCAGGGCTCGCTTCACTTCAAACTCCACATATTCAGCAGTGAAAGTGTCCCCTGCCATGGCAAGGCGACCAATGGCTTTGGATGCCATTTCCATGACAACTGGGTCATTAGAGGGGAGGAGGTTCCGGAGATAATTAGCGAATCGGCCGATTCGGGTGGCATTCCCACCTTCCACTCCTATGAGGCTGGCTGGAAGAGAAAGGCAAAAGGTGAGGACGGACACCTGCCGTCCAGGAAGGCACGCTGCCTTGAGAGGAAAGCAGGAGGGTGACTTTTTCCTTTCACCTTCAGTGAAGACCGCAATTTCCAGATGGTAAGGAATGTGGATAACTTCCATTTTAACCAACAGATTTGATATTTATACAAGGACTATTTGTTTAAAGCAAGGTGCCCTCATTTCCGTATACACAATTTGTTTCCCCAAGGAGAAAAGAAAAAGAGACTGGGACTGAATAATAAATCACAGGCTAGATGACCACACCAGGGACTGGAATTTACCTGCCTTTCAGTCATTGCCCCCAACGCTACTTTCTCATTCAGGAGCCTGACTATCCAAACGTCACTCTACAGAAAACCCCAGAACCTGCAAAAAGCTACGTGAGTGGCAGAGAGAAAACTGGCCTCTAGTCTCAGCTCTGGCTCTCTGTCTGGCCCTAGAAAAGTCACTTAATGGTTCTGAGACTCTGTATCTGAAAATACCTGCTTTGCCTCCATCCCAGGATTGCTGCGAGAATACCTGAATAAGTACACTGAAAGCCCCAAGACTACTTAAAATTCAGTAAACAAATAGGAACTAATCATCTAGTAGGCAGCAGACCACACATGGGGTACAGTGGGCACGGCTGTTATTGTCACCAGACCCTGTCCTTACCTATGGCCAAGATGCCACCTTTCCTCTCATTGGCATCTGAGCTGGAAACCAGTTCAAAGATGTGATGGTTCAGCTGATCGTAGAAGCGAGTAGACTCCTCTTGACTCATCTGCAAAGGAAGGTGTGCTCAGAACAGTTTCTGATGCCTCCCTAGTGGTGGGTGGTTCCCAGAGGTTAGGACCTGAGAGGTACCATCAGCTGCAGTTCACACCAAACACAACAAAGCTACTGCCCATTCTCTAGTTTTAAATAAGCGCAACTGAACTTGCGGCTCATCTGTTTATTTAACAAACACTATTGAGAATGCTCCAAGGCAGGCCACGCCCTGTCCTAGGTCTTCCTAGTACTGGGGGTGTGGGAATGAAAAAGACATTGTCCCTGACCTTCAGTCTGGTGTCTATTGAAAAAGCCTTAAGCTCCTAACCCACCCCACCAATTGTGTTATCAGGCAGAAAGTATCAAAGGTCTGGAAAGTGGTGGGAAAAGGCAAAAAAAAATTAACAACAGCTGACTCTATACTGACTCCTAAAGTGTCACTGCAACACAGGAAATGCCCCAGGAATGAGTAACCGCTGCAAAGGAACCGGCACATTCTATGGACATGAAAAATTGCGTGCTTTTCTAAAACAGAATCTCACTTAGCTGTCAAAAGTAAGCTAAACCAGCATGATGCACTCAGCCCAAACCCTCCATGACGAGTGGCCCCAATCGCAGAAGCCCCAACCTCTCGAAGCTCCATGGTGACGTAGTGCTGCAGCTCCTTGGCAGCTTTGGCTCTGGTCTCCTCATTACGGCTCTTCAGCCCACTGGCGAACTGCTGCAGCACGCTCACATTGCTAGACGGCGTGGTAGCTGCGGTGGCGGCGGCAGGTCCTGTTCCAAGCATCTTGCCCTTAAGTTCTTTGGAGAGAAGCTTCCTTTAACATTCTGGTTAACAAACTATGGTGATAAATTTATTTATGACTCCAGTTCCTCAACACATATCTCTACCTTGTCCACATCAGGTAGGGGACCCTAGCAAGGCTGGGAGACCTCACTGAGGAACCTGTAGAAAGCCTCCATTTATTCAATAAGGACTCGTGTTTAAAAGAGGTAGCATAGTAAGGGGGTCACGATGTGGGCTGTGGAGCCAGACTACCTAAGTCGGAGTCCAGCCCCAAATTTTATACCTCGAGAAGATACTTAAAATGTCTGTCTCCTCAACTGCAACAGGGGGATAATAACACCTAACTCCTCGGGTTGATGTGAGGATGAATGAGTTAATACATGTCAGAGAGTACTTACAACAGTGCCGGGCACACGTGAGTTCCCAGCAAGTGTTAGCTATTATTATCACTATCGCTACTATGTACACAGCGCAGTGCCAGGCACTAAAAGCAGGAGGCAGGGAGAGAATGAAACTTGCCTACGCCTGCCTCTTTGCTCAAAGAGCTCGATTTAAAGGGGGTAATTATTCTATAGCAGCACTGTCCGACAGAAATAAAACACGAACCACAGATGTAATTTGAAATTTCCTGGTAGACATATCAAAAAAGGTAAAAAGAAACAGGTGAAATGAATACTTTATTTACCCCAATATACCCAAAATATCATTTCAAAGTTATTAATATAAAAAATTGATATACTTTCCATTTTTTGTACCGAGTCTCCAAATTCTAGTGTACATTGTATACTTATGACAAGCTCGGTTTGGACTAGTCACATTTCAAGAGCTCTAAGCCACATATGGCTGCTGGTTACTGCACTGGACAGTGCAGTTCTATAGGATACTAGCACTTGACATGCGAGCTGAAAGAGACAGAGTAGTTCCTGAGATCATTCATTCACTCCCGAATTATGTGCGATCCCTTCCCTCAATGAATTTACATTCTAGGGGGAAATACAAATGCTCAGGCAACCACAATAAAGTGGCCATAAGACGGCTCGGCCCACAACATATATACCTATCCTAGGTATGTCCACATTATCCTAGAAAGTCAATTCTTCAAATTCTCCTTTTCCAAGAATTTGTGCAATGCCAAGAAGAAAACAACAAGGAATAATTGGTTTTAAAAAAGCTTTTAAATACTCCAATGCCAAGAAAATGACTGCTATAGGAAGTGTCCTACTTCAAGGGAGAGGAAACCCGAGGTCCCTGATGAGCGAAAACTACTACAGAGTGTGGGACCGCGTCTGTGATGAGGGGGAGGGAGGCTGGCGAGGAGTTTTCATTCTCCGGAAAGAACCAGCCTATCTTTACGATAAGTCTAAGGCCCACAGGCCATCTGCTCTACGCAGAATTCAATTAAAATACTGGAAGTCAAATATCCTAAGGGTCTTGGCTAGGGCTCACAGAAGTTCAAGTTGGGTGGCTGAAACTAGGAATGGGGGTTGGGGAGGCAGAGAGGATGAAACCCACTGATGCAACCGAGCTTAGATTCCGGGAATGGGTCCTATAGAAGTCTCCAGGTTGGAGTGCAAAGGGCTGACAGTGACTTTGGTCCCCTCCGAGGACAATTTGTAGGTGGTGACGGACGGGCACGGAGACGCAGAGGCGTCCCGGCAGTACTGGGGCAGATGGGCCGGCCCTCGCGGCGCCAGAGACGCAAGGTAGGCTCAAGGGACCGGGAGTCTCCTGGGGGTCCGGGAGGAGGTGGCGTTGCCTCACAGGGTGAGGGTCAAGGGCTCAGGCCCCAAATCCGTAGGGCCGCCTCTCAAAGGACTCCACGTCCCAGACGGGCGGCTTCCCCAGGCCCACCCCACGGACCGAGCTGGCTTGTGGGTCTGGACATTCCGCCGCCTTGGAAGGGTCGGTGCCGGGATGCAGACTCACCCCGCGGCTTCGGCCAAGGCCTCAGCTGCCGCCGCCAACGCCGGTAACGCCGCTTCAGGCCCCCAGCCCTACCACCCGCCTTCCCCGCTGTCCTCCAAGCCGGGCGGGAGGGAGGGCAGTTTCGCAGGCCTAAGGACCAATCGATAGGCGTAAGAAGACGATGGACTGAAATACCGACCAATAGTAATGAAGGAGAAGTGAAGCTTCGGGACCGGCTTCTCCAGGGGGC